>NC_141149.1:12443226-12750630 GCF_053477565.2 Lygodium microphyllum | reverse complement strand
GTTTCTCCAAGCCAAGTTTTTTATGGTGTGACCAGATGCCTTATTGCAAGCACAAAAGAAGATCTAAGTGACAGCCTGTATGGAATATAGGAATTCCAAAGCTCAATTGTGATTGAAGCCCTAGAGCACAGCAGTGCCCATATGTTCATAAGGATGCTCGGATGACCATAAAAAATCTACGCAGGGCTCCTTCGAAATGAAGTAAAATGCCTATTCTGTGAGAGAGTAAAGGTGCCCTGTTTCAATGACACTACTTCTCTGTAAAGCAGTAAAAACAAAAAGCCAAGAATTTGTAGTCCTTATCGTCTATATCTATCTCCTGTTGTATGTTTAAGATAAGGCGAGAGAGGCGGCCCTCAAGGCACAATCGAATAGGGGCATGGGGCAATGTTCGGGACTCAGATAAACACAGACAAAGGGATGAAGGAACCTCAAATCCTCTCTCTGGTAACCCCTTTTTCCAATAGTCCCTTCCTTTGTTTCTCTCTCACAACAATCTGTTGGAAGAGAGAGAGGTTTTCCTACATGAGAGCTTCACTCACACACCTCTTCTTGATAAGAATAAGCAAGTGCAGTCGCATTTACTGGAGCTTTTCCCTTCAGATGTGCAGAAATGTGAGCAATAACCGAATTATCATCAATGTTTTGGTCACCCCTCGGAACTTTCCTGATGTCATAAATCCTTGCATATCTATTAGAACCAGCAACAGCAAAGTAGATTGGATTAATAGATACACATGCTCATCATTGTATCAAACTAGCACCTCTTCCTCCTTCCCCAGCATTCGATCTTTCTCTCATCACTAAATTCGATCCTCCTCTCATCAACAGGAATCCCAGCAGGTTGAAAGCATGTCCTCCATCCGATCGATGGTGCCAATTTCACACTGGGGGATGCATCAAATTCCATGATCAGAGAGAAGCGTCCCAGGTTTTCTTTGTAATAAGCATCAATCACCTCAGTGCTCTTCAGTTCATGAAATAGAAATGTTTCTGTCTCCTCAGAGCATACTCTCTTTGCCGGCTTCATATGCCATCATATCTAGCACCTCTCCAACATACTCAATAATCAAGGTTCCTCCCCAGAATCTGCAAGCCAAAGCCTTTTCTTTTTCCCATCGAAACCAGCCAATGGAGCTTTTTCTTCCTCTGTGCCTATTTTCCTAGTATGCTCTTTCTTTTTTTCCTTCAACACGTCCCTTTTTGACCAGAAAAGCGGCCCCTCACTATATCAGAACTCCCTGGCCCCCTTAGACCCTTTTCTAGCTCTCAGAATAGCTTGAAGCCTGTTGTATGCAGGTTTCTCTTCTTCAATAGCCACACACTCACTGCCCCCTCCACGATCCATTACAAAGACCTGCCAATTTCCAGGGTAGCACTTCAAAAGTCAAACATCCTCTCCCAAAATTCGTAACTGCTTTCAGGAATAAACAGTCTCAAAACTTTTAACAAAGCCCTTAATCATTGGCTCTCGAGTGTTGCTCAAAAGCTCACAAGCTCTTAATCTCATTTGCACTCTGGTAAGAAAGAGCCTCTCCCTTAGGAAAGAATAGACTAACATGCCTTTCCGCATCAGCTCATCAATGCATTCTCCTTTAAATTGTTGAATGGCCTCTATTTATGAGAGCCTGATATTTGATCCTGCATGAAGCCACAAACTATAAAAAAAAACATAATAGCCAAGCTAACATTGTAGCTGCCAATTCTGGGTTCAGAAGCTTTTGAGAAACTGCAAATGAAGCCCACGCATCAATACATGCATATTCTATCTGTGCCCTACTCATCTATCATGTTGCCCAATTGCTCATAGTGAACGTCTTGGGTTTGTCCATCCGAAGACCTAAAACTTCCCGTACAAGGACTTTCAACCCATCCAAAGACCTAAAACTTCCCGTACAAGGACTTTCAACCCAACATTTCTTCACGATTCAGTTGCTCAACAGCTAGTGTTGTGAGCTCAAGTCCACCTTTTCCAGCTTGTTTACATGCTAACAGTGCCTGTTCTACACTCTTCTCCAATGTCAAAGGTATGGAAAATGTTCGAGTTCTAGCTCTTGGAACTGCAACTTGAGTGCTATCACTAACTGCATCTTCACTGGAAGCTCGCAATGACAATGAAGGCGGGCACTGCTTCTAGGGAACTGCGAGATTGAATGGCCTCCGATGAGGAGGAAGGAGACGAGACGAAAGGACGTTTTGGAAGGTTTCCATACTTGGCATACATGCCAACTAGAGCATTACAGATAAGTTCCTCTTGCTCCAACCCCCTCTCCACTATACTGCCCAGGCAGAACAAAAATGCAAACACAACGACTAAGTATATACAAAGTAATAAATGTCACACACACAAACTTTTTGGTGGATTCCACACCTTGGATATGCAGCAGTACGACAGCGTCGAAGTAGATCTAATAGAGTGGCCTGACGATGTCCGAGACAGCTCCTGGTCTGCCATGTCTTTGAATCTCGCTATTTGATCTGGAGACATGCGTGTGAAGATATCCTACAACTCCTCATCGCTCATGCCTTGACTCATCCTTATGATTTAAGTATCCACAAAGGTCACATGCACAGACAAAAAATGATGTTAGCATAATCAATTTGACATTTTGCTATTTGGAGTATAGTCATTGTTCATAATGTTTTTTCATTTGTGGCAGTTTGTACTACCGATCGCAATCGCAAGATGCCTTACTCCAGAAATACGCAGGGCTATTTAGAGGTTGTCGACTTTAGTGCAATAGATCTCACAGAAGGAGATTAAGATGTCCTCTATTGAATCCGCGAGGTGGGGAGCAGTGGAGACGGTCTGTCTCTTTGAGAAATACCTGCCTACCAGCATGCTCACAATACAAATCCACCTTCTTGTGCATCTTGTAGATGAAGTGGAGATTGCTGGACCTGTCTATACGCGATGGATGTTCCTCTTGGAGTGCTTCATGAAAACCCTGAAAGGCTTTGTCAGACAATGAGCTCAGCCAGAAGGTAGCATGGCTGAAGGTTGGTTGGTGTCTGAGGCGCTAGTGCATATTTCACAATGGCTACCAACGGTGGATCTAGACAACAATATGCTGTGGTCGCTGAAGGACAATGACAGACTGACCGAAGATGTGGTGGTTAGAAATGGGGTAGAAAAAAGAATGGATGCTGCAATGGAGGAGAAGGTGAATCGCTTTTGTATGTTGCACCATGCCTCTATGGAGACGTGGCTTGCCAGGTACCAGCAAGCTAGGCAAGATTAAGAGGAAGAACGATCTGAATTTTGACACAGTACACGCTATCGACCGATTCGATATCCCAGGGCATGGAGGAGATGCCGCGGTTCATGTCAATGAGATGGTTGCATGGAGCTTTGATCGCAGCGTCTCGTGAAGGGGCGGAGGTCTCAACCGAGGAGTGGGAATTCTCGAGGGGATGTAGTCCAAAGGTGATGATGTGTTTAGGATTTGTTGTATCTATATTTTATATGCGACAACTAATTTGAGTGTTTCAATGTACAGTACAAAATATATAGTGCAACGTGGTCATGCGGATGGTATTTTCGCGTGGAGCGTATTGACAAAATGTGCTCCACAATATACTGTGGTAGCATGACAAGGTTCAAGCAAGAGAGCCGACGACAAGCAACGGATCCAAACATGGTTATAGATGAGATGGAGTATTTTGGGAACTTGAAAAGTATTGTTACGATGGATTACCGTCGCATGATACTATTCAATGTGTAGTGGTTTAAAGTGGTACTTGAAGGAGTTGGAGCAACAATTTGACAAGGTCCATTTGGATTTTTCGAAATAGATTCTAAAAAAAATGGACAGATTTGCGCGACACCTTTGTGTTGCCGGTCCATTATGAACAGGTGCATGAACTCATTTGTTTGTTAATTGTATTACGACATGGTATATGTCACAATAGTTTAATCTCTCTTGTACGTGTTTGTGAACATGTAATCTTCTATTCAAACCCTCGACAACCTCAATGGTGGTATGTTATACCTTCAGCTCCCCGAAGTGTGAGAGTATATGATCAAAGTGATGTTTCAAGCATAGATGAGGACAATATGGAAATAGAGGGGTTGATATTGCAAGGGGTGGAGGCCATCGAAAGCTTGGAGCATGTAGAGGAGCCAGTATTTGGTAATAATGATGAAAATATAGGAGTCCAAGAATTCTTTGAGAACGAGGTGGACTCATCCTTTTGTGGTGACATGTCTATTGACCTTCCAGTTTATGCTGAGTTGTGTTAGGAGATTGACATGGGACCATAGGATACTTCATACTTGGAGCATCCACTTACTCAATTCGTTTGACCAATCGCTTATAAGGGTACATAAAATATGCATTTTTAAGTGAGATCATTTTTTTAAGATTTATATTGTGCATGCCAATTACAATCCATTCATAGTATAAACCTGACATATCTTATGCCAATCATGGGATTTTAGCCCTGATAATTCATCGTCCTTAGAAAACGCAGACCTGAGAAAACGCATTATACCTGCCGGAGTGCAGATAGACTTGACTATTTGCTTTAGAATACTCTCTTCTTTAGTGGACAAAACCCAAGGAGCAAGAGGTAGCTGCACGCGACCATCAGCACTCGACTGTGGCCAAAGTGCCTCCATCTTGCCTACCTCCTTCAAATCCATTTGTGCCCCTATAGTGTCTCTCTTTCTTGTGATGTGGTCCCATAGCAAGCTACCCACATTCTTGAAAATATGCATGGGATCCAACCTTTAAGTGATTTAAGTCCTAAAACCTAATATGACTTGCTTAAAATTATCAAGCCCAATGTGATCCAATATGGCCAAATGAGTCGAAAGATTTTATGTCTTAGCCTATTACAACAATAGATCAAGAAATCTCAAAAGAATTCTCAATATCCCTATATTCAAGGTAGCCAAGAGCAATATTTAGATAGATATTCAAGGTAGATCAAAGAATCACTTCATGAAGAGTAGTAGGCGGCCTGTGTTTCCTATTTAGAATAGTCCATAATAGTCACAAAGCTTCCATCCATATCAATGTGCTTCCACTTATCAAGAGATTTTCCTTGTTCTCTTCTTGTCTTTCCATATATTTCTTCTTTTTTGCATCATGCAAGATAATTATTTTTCCTTATTTATTCTCTATAGTGGTAGGCACTTGCTTTAGCCCACTTTTTAAAACACAACTTTTAGGGACTTCCCTATTGAGAATTTATACTATAATCCTCATTTAAATCTTGATGAGGGTCCATTTGTTTGTCCACACTGATGTCGTTTGCAAGCACTTGAGACTTTGCACTCCATTTGAGGCATAAAATCAACTCCAACTTCATGACAAATGATAATAAATAGTGCAAATTTAACATGACCATAAGCATAGGCACATAGCAAAATTTTATTGTACACATGTTTCTCTCATCATCATCCTACCCAATAGCCCAATCATATGTAATGGTCCAATTAGAGAAGAGTTGAATGATCATAAATCCATGATTCTCCCTGTAGGAGGAGTTACTGGAAAGTTGGGACAAGCGATCCGTTTGAATGACGACCAAGGGGATGAGATATATCAACCTAATGATGTCATTCATTCAGCTCATAGTACCCAAGAAGAGATGGCCATTATTACTTAGATATCAATAGAAAGTCTTGGGCTAGTGGATCTACAAAGAGTGTAGATCAAGCTTTTAGCTGACTCGCATGAGGAGCATGAGGCTAGTCCTCCTATTGAAAATTCTGCCCTTTGTTTAATATTTGATAAAAAGCAATTACAACATGCAAAAAGTGAGGAACCTAGATAAAATAAAATACATAAGTTCCCAAAAATCCCCTCACCTCTAAAATTGATGAGAAAGTCTCTTCCATATTTTCAATAGCATCCACTTTTACTGGAGGTAGCATTCTTCCATATAGACCACACATATATTTCACAATCAAAATGTCATTTACAAAAAATCAATATTAGGGAGATTTCAAGTCTTGAAAATGCCCTATAAGAGATCATAGAGAGAAAACTATTTTAGAACATAAAATCATTCGAAGGTCATTCACATAATATTCTTATGGCTTATATCAAACCTTAAAATATAGGTCGCTATGAAGATGATGATGATTGAGTCAATAAAGATTCCAACTTGTCTTGATAGAAGTTCACATTGAGCTGGAACATGAGTATGAACCAATCAAGAAAAGAAAAATGCAAAACATTATTTTAGAGTCCATGAAACATGTACTTGAATTTGAAGGAAAGAAAAAACTTGATCTTTATTGGATGGAAGGTTATACCCTAGAAATCATATTATCAAAAATAGTACTCCTTTTTATAATAGCTCTTCACTAATGTGGCTTATTGGTAATGATTATAATGCATTTTTAGGTTGTATGCTTAATCTTATTACAAAGAAGGACGTTCTTAGATTGGAAAATCACTTATTTAAAAAAAATAGAAATGTGTTATAGCAAAAACTACAGGATTGTCAACAAAAGAATCATTCATTAGAGAAATATATCAAAGCATACTAGTGAAAATAAACTATTTTAGGCCTTTGAAAAAACAAAGAACACCCAACAATATTGAGAATCTCAAATGAGAAGGAGGTGAATGAGAAGGAGCCAATGCAATTAAATATAAAATAGGATTAGCTACACAATTGTAAGACCATTTGTGGTGAAGATTATCAAATTAAGAATTAATGGTAAATTAGTGAAAGATTTGGGTGAGCCTTTCCATATAAAGAACAACTTCAAGAGCAAGAAAAAGGGGTTCTTTCCAATGATGTAATAATATTTTTCAAGATCTCCCCACTCTCCACCATTTGATGATTAGATTCTATGATTTTTCTTTAAAAGAGACACAAGGAGTATTGAGGTTTGTGATTAGACTTGATGAAAATGACATTTTAACGTATATAAAATTAAAAAGAGTCTTCATTATCGTGATGAATAGAGAATTTTCATCAAGTCATTGTAGTGATTCAATACCACTTAGTGTTCAAGATAAATACAATATCTAGTGGTTAGGAGCTTTTAAAGTAGTATAGAAGATTTTGATATCCTCTTTGGATTTTCTATCAAACTTCAATACCTAATCTGATTAAGAGTCAACCAATAAGGGAATATCTATTTGTTGAGGAATTGGGAGCTACAAGATTGAAGGCCATATATTTGGTGACTCAAAGACACTCAAGTACATGTACAATGTATATAAAGGAGAAAACCCTAGATGTGTCCTTACCTATATTGCATGTCTCCATTTGCACAATTAATAGAAATCCCTACATAATGCAATTAAGGATTGTGTTTATAATGGACAAGCTCGGAACAAAAAAACCAAAGTCTGGAAAACACTAGATAAAATATTTTTTATTGTGATAAATTAATTTTAAAATGATTATCTCAAAGACTTCAAAGACTAATCAAATTTTTTGAAAAAGATAATGAGAGAAGCTTGGGATAATTAACAATTCACTCACTATATAAGAAGAAGTTGTTATACTTCTTCATTATCTAACTCATATAACATTTTTAACTAACTCTATTTATTTTTTACTTTGCAGCATATTTCATACAACGATGCTCCATATTTTATCAAACAATATGAAAGAAGCATGGAAAAATCATATTATTGGCAAGAAAAAAATACTTTCGATATACAAGATATCAAGGTGAAAGAGTCAAAGAAAATAGATTATTAGGGGCCTTTCAATGATTTCACATACAAATTTAGCATAAACTTAAGCTGAAAGATACCACTACATTATGCAATACAACATCTTTGGCAAAAACCATACAAATGGGTATCTAAAAAAGGAAAGGGGGAATATCTAAACCCTTGTGAAAAGCATAGATTTTCATAATGGTAACAGAATAAAAAAAGGAGAGGAAAAATACAGATTTCATTAAATCCTTGACTTTTTAAGATTCTTCAATCCGTTTCTATTGTAGAGGAATCTTTGGCTTCATCCCTCTCAATAAGGCCTCTATATTTCAAATAACTCTTGCTTTCTCTAGCCTAAGATAAACTTCAAATCTTTTGCATCTCCTACATGGGACAGTAAATAGGAGCTAAGAAATCAAAATTATCCATTTATAGACTTACTACTGTAACTAGTCATGTAGCCAAAAACTCTTGTGGCTTCTTTCTTCTCCACCAAAATTATCTTTTCCACTCCTTTGTTGAAGAATTCATATCCAATGAATTTTAAATTAGCTTTTAAATTCATCATTGGTAAACTTAGAGATCTTGAGAATATCTTGTGATAAATTGCAAGAGTTGGATTATTTAAGATTTCAATATAGTGGCCAAGTCCTTCACTTTTCCCAAGTTGTAGTGGTCTCGAGCCCTTGGCTCTTCCAAGAAAGTTATAAGGGTACTTTAATTTCAATATGCATAAAAAATAGAATAGTTTTTCTTTTCAATAGATGGAAAACTTAAATTCACTTATGCATTAAGTTTTCTAAAGCAAGATAAGTAGATAAATTGATTATGAAAATGATGAATGCCAATCAAAAAGACAAAGAGGAGATCCACAATTATGTCACCCATCTCAAGAGTCACTATAAGAGAATCTAGACGATTGAGCTTTTGCAAAAGAAGGTAGTCTCCACTAAGTTAATAAATGAAGTGCAAAATGAGGAGCTCCATAAAGCCCTAGTGAGTAACTCAAGTTTGCGAAGGGACGTGTTAGTAAGGGTATTTGAAGAAGCAATACACATGGATGACTTGTTGAAGGAAAGAAGCTCAAAATACTTTCAACCAGCAAGTTCCACTTCTAGCTATGGTGAGAGAACCACTGTCTAGAGTGAACAATCTATCCATGATACTCACGGTAAAGGGAAGGGTATTGGCCAATCATATGAAATAGCAAACCTGAAACTAGAATGGCCAAGATCCAAGAGGCAATTCGAAGACCTACATGGCCTCATGTACAATGCATCCATTGTGGGGGGAAACCACCTTCCAACTAAATGCCTTGACCCTAGGCTATGCACTTGCATGAATTGTGATAGCTATGGGACAAAGCAATACATTGCCACTTGTTGAGGAGGCTATCTTATCAACATCCCAACCCATGGAGCCCCAAAAGGAACACCAAGAAAACACGGAATCTACTACAAGAAAATATATCTTGTAACATCTTTTGTATATTTTATGTGACCACAACAAGGAAGAGAACACGAGGAACAATAAATCTTCACATAGCTTCATAGAAACAATTCTTCCATGACTTTAACTTGAAAAAAATTGATTATCTCTTCATATTATTCATAGAATTCATCGAGAGACCACAAAAACACAAGATAATACACCAATTTGAATTAAAATCATCACATAGCATTCTTCTTCAAAGGTTCCATAGCTTTCTCTCACAATCTCTCACTCATAGATACATTGTTTGGCATAGATTTTGCTATCTCTCACTCACTCACTCACTCACTCACTCACTCACTCACTCACTCACTCACATATGATCTCTCTCAAATGTAAAATGGGACAATCAAGAATAATAATTCATAACCCCTCTTTGGTTGTGGAGACCCCTCCCAAGAGTTATGTCTTCTACAAAATGTCATTAGGACCACTACAGTGTCCCTTCATAGCTTAACAGTGTCACTGTCACTTCATTCTTTTACTTGAGTGTTTTGCAGCAACTAATTTTTGAGTTCTTTGAGCTTTTTTGAACTTGTATTCATCCCTTACCAAGGTTGGAAAACTTTCCCAAGCTACATATTCATCCATCAACACACTTACAGAGGCATACAAAATAGAACATAATAGAGACAGAGGCTCTATAGAAGCTCAAGAGAGGGTTAACATATAGTCATAAAAAATCCCTTAGCTCAACTTAAATCATTCAAAACCATAAAAAATAAATGAATAAGCTTCCACAGACTCTCAAACTTCATTAATCACTATTCCAACCTCTCATATAGAAGAAAAACATAGCAAAACAGAAGCTCAATAGACCCAAACAAAACCAATCAGACACTATTAGAACATCAACAAAACATGTTAGAATATCATACCTCCACTATAAAACATCATGAGCTTCTCAAACCTAATCAACCTCATCCAAAACACTCCCAAACACTTCCAAAACAACTAATCAATATATAAAATCCATAAAAAATCAATAATTCAATCCACAAAAAAAAAAAACTAGCCAAAAAAATCAAGTCAATTCAACCCTCAACATATCCCCACACTTAATCAAGGAGTGTCCTTGTGACCTAGGAAAAAGAGAATAGAAGTTCAAAATTTAGCTCACATTGATCTTCCACATCATCTTCAAGAAATACCATCCAAGCACGAACCCAACCTATAACCTATATCTAATAAATATTTGCAATGAGATCCATTATCACATCTTAGAAAGAGAAAAACATAAAAAACTTTTAAAGGACATAAGATATTTGTTTTCTTTCACCATACGCATCCATCCCATAGATAGAATCACAAACCACCATTAGTCAACTTCTCAATCAGCTTCATCATTATCATCAACTTCATGCAAGAGAGATAAAACACCACATATACACCACAATCTTGTACAGCTTTGTCAATTATTCCATAATATTGTTAAGGAAGTGAGTATCTCTATCACTGACTAGCTCTAGGGGGACTACCCAAATGGGTGACAATATTCTCGTCATCATCCCACTTCAGAGCTTTGGCTTCACTCTTTGTAACATAATCCGTACAAACCAATATGTATCTATTTTTCTTCATTCCAATTGGAAGATCAATGGGGCTAACAAAATTAATTCCCCACTTGTCGAACGGGTTTAGGGAAAGGATGGGTTGCACTGGCATAGCACTAGATTTGGTAGGCTTCCCCATTCATTGACAAGTATCACAATGTTTGCAATAGTCATAAAAGCATCCTTGTGGAGGGTCGGCCACCAATATCCTATGAGTAGGGCCTTTTTTGCTATCACTTTTGCTGCAAAGTGTCCTCCATAGAGCTCGTCATGGAATACACCTTTAACGTCCATAGCTGTTTTGTAATCACATCCATCATCTCCTTCTTGATGCTTACAACTAAAATGGAGAGGTACTCCTTTAGATTTTCTCCTCTTAAAGTATGTGCATAGTAGGGTTTTGGGAAGCCTCTGTAAATCACCGCATAGATTGGTTGGGTTAATCTAAAGGGTCCTCTCTTCTGGTTTTGATTCAAAGCTCCTACTACTGAGACTGAGGTTCGTTGTTCTAGTTGGTAGGGTTCCACTGTTGTTGTGGTTGAACCATCATTTATGATATCACTGTTTGGGGCCATTGTGAATTTAGTGCATTACACTATGGTATTGTTTGCATCTGAGGCTAGGGGTAGGGAACTATCCCCCTAGGACTACATTTGGTGGTTATACCATTCCTAGCATGGGAGGAGGTAAAACTCCTCTTCTTAAGGTCATCAACAGCCTTACTTCAACTTCAGCATACAATCTTGAACCTTCCACTATGGCTTGTAGATTGATTAGTCTTCTCAATTCCACAAACTTGCAAACCTGTGGTTATAGGCCTCTAAGAAAAACTCCCTTTTGGATGCCTTTATCCAAGTGATGGTTGGTCCATGTCTTCAGTATATGTATTCCATTCTAAAAGACATATGCTTCCACCCGTTCAATAGAGGAATGACTTAAGTTTATGAACTCCTTTTGCATCTTCTTTTCAAAACCTTCACACATGAATTTAGTGAGGAAGGTTAACTTTAGGTCATCCCAAATGCCAAAAGTTTCTACTTCTTGTCTCTCATACCACACATGCTTTTGAAAGTGGCAAGAAATATCACCAACCAATGCTTAGGGTTTCCTGCATTGTTAGCTACACACCCTACCATGAACTCTGCTACATGAAGATCAAGGTCTTCATTGTACTCTCCCTTAAAGATGGGCAACGAGAGTATACTTGCTGGCCTATCATCAAAATTTCCAGGATAGATTTGACTAGGAAGGGGACTCTGAGTCACCATGGGGACTTTTGTAAAGAGTGCCACTAGGGCGTCAAAGGAGGCTTCTGCTATACTAGCTTGTTCTCAACTTTGATTTTTGTCCTCTCTCTTCTCATGTACCTCTAGACTCTTTCTAGTGCTTGTCTCTTGATTATGTCATTCATTAGGGAGTTAGCTCCCCCTAGTTGGTATGTACTCCACAAAACAAAATCAGAGAGGTTTCAATCTTTGAAGGACACTCTTGCCAACATTTCTTCTACTTCATTCTTCTCAACCTCTTTGGATTCAGCCTTCATTCTGCTACAGAGGAGAAGATATTCAGTTTTAAAGGTATCAAAACTCATTCTTTTGAGGATCATTGTGGTGCCATCATCATAGTAATGCCATCTTTTCTAATGGTTTCAATACTACATGTTGTGAGGAACACTCTGTCTACCAGCTTTCAATGGGTTGCTAATTGGACAAACAAAAGATTTTAAGTGCACCATGCACGCCACATATCGTGTTGCTAAGCATCCGTGAACAAATTCCAACTCTTTTCCTTCTTGTTCTCGTGAACTTCCATTGATCATGACTCCTAAAGCTTCTTCACAATTTTCCACTTGATGATGTTTGAAAACTCTTCAATGAATGCTAAATCTTCCATGAATGGCCATCCTCACTATTGCTACACTTCAGTTTGCTCCTAGACAATTTTCCACCAAGATGCATGTCTCTATTATTCCAACAAGGAGAGGAAATAGTCCACCACATAGAGCCTGCATCAAGATGGTAATATGTTTTTGCCATTGTGGGATAAACTTCTTGTAGAAAGTAGATTTGGCAATGAAAATCTCCAATTCTTTAGTGGTAGAAGAAACTTTACAAGCATCCATTGAATTCATCCCCTCTCAGCAATGCCATTTCCTTTATTTTCAGCCCCTTCTAATGCTTGTTAATGGTAGTTTTTCCCGGCTATACACCAAAAATATGGAGCCCCAAAAGAAACACCAAGAAAAAATGGAATCTAATGCAAGAAAATATATCTTGTATCATCAAGAAATATCTTTTTCACATTTTATGTGACAACAACAAGGAAAATAACATTAGGAACAAGAAATCTTCACGCAGTTTCATAGAAACAATTGTCCCATGGCTTTAACTTGAAAAAAATTGATTATGATTTTCATTTTATTCATAGAATTCATCAAGAGACCAAAAAAACACAAGAGAATACACCACTTTGAATGAAAATCATCACATAACATTTTTCTTCAAAGGTTCCATAGCTTCTCTCACAATCTCTCACTCATAGATACATTGTTTTGCATAGATTTTGCTATCTCTCACTCACTCACTATCTCTCATACATGCTCTCTCTCAAATGTACAATGGGATAATCAAGAATAATTATTCATAACCCCTATTTGGTCATGGATACCCCTCCCAAAACGTATGTCTAATATGAGTCCCTGGGACCACTACAGTGTCCCTTCATAGCTTAACAGTGGCATTATCACTTTAATCTTTACTTGAGTCTTTAATAGCTACTTCTTCCAGTTGTTTGAGCTATTTTGAACTTGTATTCATCCCTTCCCAGGGTTGAAAAACTTTCCAAAGCTACACATTCATCCATGATCACACTTATAGAGGCATATAGAATGAAACAGAACAGAGATAGAGGCTCAATAGAAGCTCAACAGAGGGTTAACAGATAGTCATCAGAAATATCTTAGCTCAACTTAAATAGTTCAAAACCATAAAAAATCAATCAATAAGCTTCCAAAAACTCTCAAACTTCTTCAATCACTATTTCAACCTCTCAATAGAAGAAAAACAAAGCAAAATAGAAGCTCAATAGACCCAAACAAAACCAATGAGACACTATCATCAGAACATCAACAGAACATGTCAGAACATCATATCTCTACTATAAAACATCATGAGCTTCTCAAACCTAATCAACCTTGTCCAACACACTCCCAAACACTTTCAAAACAACTAATCAACATATAAAATCCATAAAAAATCAATCATTCAATCCACAAAACAACAAAAATCAGCCAAAAAAATCAAGTCATTTCAATCCTCAACAACCCATTTCCATTTTATCCCAAGAATATGCAACTCAATTTTAGGAGAGAACCTTCATTGGCCTTGCCAGTACCTAATGAGAAGAGATTGATATCCCCTAGGATTGATATTAGTTTGATAGGAATACCTAGACCACCTAGGCCCATCATAATCTATCTGTCGAGTGACACCCTAGTGTACTTTGTGAAAGAAGCATGGGATAAAAATATTTATAACACCTATGATGAGGAGGGTAATTCAATTTTGATGGATTATAGGCTAGAGCCAATTATGGCTTTGGGTAGGGGATGAGGTAGAGGTCTAGAAGGAAGCCAAGGCTAAGATCCACTCACTTGTTGGACATGAGATTGAGATTATCCAGGATATATTTCATCACAATGTCCAAAGAAAAAGAAAGCTAACAAGGATGAAGCTATTTTGAGATGTTGTGAATATGGTCTCACACACATATATGTTAATTGCCCTAGGCAAAAACCTTCCACCAGCTCAGTGATTGTGCCATTTGTGTCACTTTGGACTCTTTAGTATTGAAACACTAGATGATTATGCCATCCCAATTCCCTTAAACTTCATGACATGACATCAAGCCAAGCAGGTTGGAATTTCTAGACCTAGCAACTTGAATACAATGTCCATAGGGAAGGAAAACTAAAAGGGAAGAAAGAAGAAAGCTAAAGCCAAACTTATGCTCAAAACAGATAGTGCCACCATACTCACCAAAGGAAAGCCTGTTATCAATCTAGAAGATGAAACATCTGCTCCAAAAATAAGAGAGAAAGGAAGTGCATGAGTTGGAGAGTATCCCAACCCCAAACAACAACTGGAGATTATGGATAAGGTTAGAGACTCGGTAAGAGATGCATAGACATACCTAAAGGATACAAAACTAGTCATCATCAAGAATAATAACAAGAGAGAAAGGAAGTGCATGAGTTGGAGAGTATCCCAACCCCAAACAACAACTGGAGATTATGGATAAGGTTAGAGACTCGGTAAGAGAAGCATAGGCATACCTAAAGGATACAAAACCAGTCATTATGGATAAGGTTAGATACTCGGTAAGAGAAGCATAGACATACTTAAAGGATACAAAACCAGTCATCATCGAGAATAATATCAATGAACTCTCAAGTGTGAATCTAACTAGTTCTCTTACATATGTGGGGACAAAGGATAATATAACACCAGAGATGCCACCACAAGGGTAGAATATGATTGCCACAACAAGGTAGTCTTCTCATTCCTACTAGTAGTAAACCTATGAGGAGTTTGAACTAGCAAGGCTTGTGGGTAGCTTAATCACCATTGTCACCTCAAACTAGTGTCCCTACCACTAGGGCAATTACTTAAGCACATATATGTATTTTTGGAAGCTCTAAAGGGATGGATTCAGGGACCTAATCAACTAAAGAAAGCCACCTTGCAAAGTTAGGATGCAGACACACACATACCAAGAGTAATTTTAAATCTAGTGTTAAGGACCCTACAAGTGAATGCCTTTTGGGAGGGAAAATATGCACGTAGTCCTACCTAGCATTGCGTTAGACGATGCAATATAAAAGGGAATCCTTGGCACTAGAGCAAGGATAGTGTTCTAAGTCATGCAGTGCTGCAAAGCAGAACACGTGGCAAATCTAGCAAATCAAATCTCAATCATAAACAAAGAATTTAATGGAAAAATCTAATAAATCAAACAACTCAACTATTACATACAAACAACATTATAATACATAAGAGGATTTGAATAACTCAATAGATTGAGAAAGATGAGATAAAAACACACGAATGGGCCCAACCTCCCCACATCAAAAGCCATGGTTTGCCATCCTTAATTATATATTATAGTTTTACATGGATATTTGCATACATATCTTACATATAATTACAAAGAAAGTACAAATATCAATTGAAATACAGAGTTTTAAGAGTCAAGAGGTATCCTGTAACATGCTGCAGTTGCTGTAGAAAATTATGTGCTCTAAATCTTCACACTTAGACACCACCATCGCATTTGCAGTGTGCTAAAACCCCCATAACGACGCTTGAAGCTTTGAATTTCGATTCCAGATGAGGGAGAAATAGAAAAAACTAAGTTTTCACCCTATTCTCCTATTTTGTGCGCGATCCTGTTGCTTTTATAAAGAAAGCTAGAAAAGCCTTCTAAACTTAGCCACATAAAGAAAGTAACAAGTATTCCATAAGAAAAACTTATTTCAATAAAAGTATATCTTAAATTTCATATTCTAAAATAATCTATATTAAAAATAAATTAATTAATAGTACTAAGGATAATGATCTAATTATTACTAAAGAAGTTTAAACTTATAACTTACAAATAGAGTAATAATTTTAATAATGAAATTTACGCTTGGACTTACGCTAACGCCTAGTGCTACCCAAAGACACTGCTGTCTGCTCTACACATCAACTGAAGCATTCACAAGTGTTTAAAAATAAAATAAACAAACAATAGTGAATACCTAGCAGTCTTCAACTACAAAATAGATAAATAGGTTGAAACTCTGTCCTAACCTTAATTTAATATGAGTGCACTCTAGACTCATAAACATCCATTAATTTAAATACGCATTTTACAGAATCACCCGTTGTGGAGTCATCCACGTGCACATTAAATTAACATGACACTTGAAAAGGACAGGCGTCCCTGTCAACTTCTCGCACAAGGAATCCACCTTGTATAGGAGCCCCAGCAAATAAATATAGTTTTACAAAATACACTGCAAAACCTCACGAAATCCATCGTGGAATAAAAAACTTAGAGAATCCGCCATGAAATATGCCTCCTTGCATCATACCCCCAGGGTGGGATAGCAATTGTCCTCAATTGCTATTAGCTACTTAATGTGGAGCTAGTAGTGTAGAGTAAGCACTAAGGGCGTGGTGTCGTGATGCTATGAGGACACATTGTGAAAAAGTATGGAATGCATCATCATCCGACTTCTTTATTGATCTAGAGAGTCAATGTGATTTGAGCCATTAGTACTAGTGTGAGTTGCATGGATTAGCCAAAAATACTAGATTTTTTGATAATGTTAGGCTATTTTTGATATTATTTATTGTAAAAATCCAAAAAATTTAGAAAAAAACTTCTAGATTAGGATGGCATGCAAAAAGCTAGTTGTTTTTTTAGCCAATGAGGGGATTTTCACAAGAGGGACAGATTGGCAAAATCACATGCGTTGCCCCATCACTATAAACAAGCTGAAAACTACAGATTGAACTGAAAGAAGAAGAAGGAGTGATCTGGGAGATCCGTGATCAGGTGTCCTAGGGTTTTACCCCCCTTTCAGAGCCAACAAAGTCGTCAGATTTGGGTTCCGAGCAGTAGAGAAGGAGCTGTAATTTTTATGCACGTTTTGTTCTACGAAGAAGCTCCAGGAGATCTAATGCCTGGAGATTGCTTCTGAGTAGTGCAAAGATTCTAGGTTCTTTCAATACATATTGATTCAATTCATTGTGATTTGTCTTTGTAGTGTTTACCACTTGAGATTCTCTATCTTCTCTTCCATCTCCTATCTCTACTTCCTTCTACTTCTGATCCCCGATGGATTCAACCTTTCGACAAAAACCCCTCCGACATTCGTGAACCCAACGTGAAAGGTCATTCAGAAGAAGGAAAGACAAGATGGGAGAATCTTTGAATACATTCTCTGGTGATGTTTTGCAACAGTTGGCGCAAAATATGAATATGCTTATGCAGGTACAACAACAACAGGTGATGTAAGCTTCAGCTCAAATAGAAAGTGTTGTGGTGAATGCTTTGCAAGTTGGGGTGGCTCAATCTGCATGGTGCCGATATTTTGTAAGTGTTACTGTTCATGAACTGAAAGCAGGGATTACTAAATTATACTTGCAGGATGAAAACTGGGTAGTCTTCAAGAAGACACTCAGGGAATAATTTTACATTGAGGACATCAGTTTGATTATGTGCAAGACTTTTCAAGAGTGGGTTTTACAACCCAATAAGGGTATTGTGGCTACGAAATTGTTAAGAGAATTTGAAAGTCAATTTGAGCAGTTGGATCTTGCAGAAGAGCAAGCTCTTACAAGTTAGAAAATTGAATTGTTTCTACAGGCAGCTAATCCTAAGCTTCAAGAGAAGCTTGATGATTTGCTGGAGGATCAGACTACAGAGACACGTTTCAAAACAGAGTGGAGACATGTCAAGGAAGCTGTTACTACACTTGTGAAGAAGCATAGAATAAGAGACAGATTGCATATCTCTAGCTTGCCCAATGTTACGGGCAAGACAGTTGATGTATCCAGTAAGCCACCTACTTTTGTGGCTAACCTTATGGTTGTACCTACTATTGTTCCCTTTGTTAGGGAAGATGTCTTAGATGAATTGGTTAAAGGGATATGGGATCTTCAAGTGAAGGTTGCAAAATTGGAGGAAAAAGGACAAGCGGAAAGGGACGAACAATTGTCCCTAAGCTTGAAAAAAGATGTGTGTGGTGTGACAGTTTGCAGCAGGAGAGAAAGGATTATGCTGCCTATCAAGAGGCCTTGGCATAACAGCTTATCTTTTGAAAAGATGGCAAGATCCATGCACAAGAAACAGGATTGCCTCTTGCTTTGAATTTTAGAAAGGGAGGTATGCATAAGTTGTTGGAAGACTTGGCTATCCGAAATGCTTATGCGATGATACATGCTTCTACTTTTGGTCTACAGTTGGATAGAATGCATAGCCAAGTGATGGTTGGTCCAAAGGCTGAAATATGGACACATGCTTTATATGCAGCTGAAAAGAGAAAGGTCATTGATAGTGAAATGTCTCATGCAGGGCAAGACATTCGTGGCATAATTGTTTGGGAATCACCGGTAGATGCATATTCAGTGTGTGCATATTTAGCAAAGGTACAAAACACGAATGTACTTGTGGAAGAAAAACGAAAAAGAGATGAAGATATTGCAGGGACATCTAAAAGAATGACAAGAAGAAGTGTGGATCAGCCTAAAGCTACAAATCATCCACCTCCCGAGCATGTTATGGAAGAGGTCAGTCAGGAGCAAAAATAGGATAACAAACAAGAGGGCAAAAATAAGGGCAAGCGGCCAGGATATGAGTTGCAATCTAACATTGAGACAACCACAAATCTTAAGAAGGTTCTTGAAGAACGGATCTTAAACAGTCGGGTAGAATTTACCTTGGGAGAGGTGCTTGGCATTGCCAAGCGAGAATTTAATGATGAGATCATTGACATAATTAAAAGGAAGCATCAGTTTCTTGGTGATACCACTAGTGCATTGCTACAATTTGAAGAGGAAACTAGTTTGTTGGGTATTCAGGCTGAATATGAGCATGAAGTAAGTACAGGATTGTCTATGCAGGACGCTACTAATCAATGGACAGCATATGGAAAAGAGAAGAAAGTGGTTGCATTTTTTTCAGGCTGAATATGAGCATGAAGTAAGTACAGGATTGTCTATGCAGGATGCTACTAATCAATGGACAGCATGTGGAAAAGAGAAGAAAGTGGTTGAAAATGCATTGTCTTGTAGCAATATGCATGGTGGAGTAAGGAAAATGCAACAATATGGAGAAGAGACTCTAGGATTTATTCCTTGAAGTCACTACACAAGAAATCATTGGGCTAGAGCTACCACTGAAACAGTAGTGAAAATAGGGGAATGTAAAACTCCTTGTGTTGCTTTACTTGACCATGGGTCTGAGATAAATGTCATCGAGCGGGGATTGTATGAAAATTGTGCATGGCTTGTAGACACTGATCATGGTTGGCGAATGAGGGCTGCAAATAATTCTTCAGGGGAGCTCTATGCTGCACGTCCTAATGTAAAAGTGACGATTGGTGATGTACAGGAAGAGCAACACTTCTTTGTGCAAGATAATTTTTCATATGCAGTGATTTTGGGACAGCCCTATATTACATGTGTGTGTATGGAAACAAAGGTGCTTGATGATGGTTCCGCTTATGCAAGAGTCAGAAGCAAGGATGGGAGAAAAGTAGTCCAATTTCTTACTGTTTGTGTTAATCATCCTAGAAATCGGGATACGCTTTGAGAGTCTCCTTTGGTTCCAAATGCAAGGGAATTCAAAGATCTACATTTTCATTAACACTGATGTAATGCGGTGCTACAGTAGTGTTGTTTAGTGGCTGTACTCACCTCTTGGTGAAATGAAGCATGTATTTACTATTGGTGATTCTCAATTTACAGCAAACAGTTCATGTTGGTCTAAGCCTATGGAAGCTATGTGTATGACTGAACGCATATCTATGAAATGGGCTACTAAGAAACTGTGAACATTGGGGTTGTTAGCTAAGAATGATGGCATTTCAGGCATCTTTTATGGGCTAAATATTACTGACACTATGGCTGAAATTTCAGCAACTATACATGCAAAAAATGAGGCTGAAAACAGAGTGTTATTAGTATGTTCTTTGGATATGTATGATGTTATACCATTGTTTGCTCAGTTAGGAAGGATTACAATGGGATGAAGTACTTGTGGAGACAAAGTATAAGATAGTTGATAAAAAGGTGAAACCAATTGCTTTGCCACTTCCACCAGAGAGTGAGGGTATGTATGAAAAAGTGTCAAGGCAGCCAAGCTTAAGGGATCCTAAAGATAAGGGTTTGTTTTGCCTATTGAGAGAGACTGTTTTATGCGGATGTTGGCTAGACATGGGAAGGCATTTGCATTTCAGCCAAGTGAAATAGGTTGTGTGGATCCAAATGTTGTCTCTCCTATGGTCATATTTACTGTGCCACATGTACCATGGAACTTGAGGCCGATTCCAGTGCCTAAATCTTACTTGCCAAAGCTGATGGATTTGCTAAATGAAAAGATTTGCATGAAGATCTTGGAGACTTCTTCAGCCCCGTACTCAAATCGTTGGTTTACTGTGCCCATAAAGTGACCATACGAAATGTGGATGCAGGTCCTGTGGTTAATGAATTTGCAGAGGCTTTTGCACGCAGAGCGATCTATTCTTTGGGTGATCTTTACTCGGGTTATGATTAGTTTTAGCTTGCAATTGAAAGCAAGGATATCACAGCCATGAAGACTTGTTTGGGGTTAGTACGGATGTGTACTCTCCCCCAGGGTGCAACAAACTCAGTGGCACACATGACAAATGCTATGAATAGGGTACTCAGGGATTTTATTCCACAATTGACTATGCCCTTCTTGGATGATGTTCCAATCAAAGGGTGTGCAGTGGATGAAAAGAATAAAGAGATGGATGCTCATGGATGGAGATTGTTGCATTTTGACATGTCTAGAAGAGGTGCATTTAACTCTTTCTGGACAAAAGTCTGTCTTTGGAGTTGAAGAGGTTTTGATTGTTGGGCATATGTGTGGGCCTTATGGACGAAGGCCATCACCAGCAAAAATAGATGGGATTGATAGAATGCAAGATGTATGCACGAATGTATCAGAGATGCGTAGATTCTTGGGTGCATGTGTGTTCTATTAGATATGGATTCCTTGCTTTGCAAATGTAGCCAATGCTCTTTATCAGCTTCTAAGGAAAGGTTAGAAATTTCATTAGGAAAGGAAGCATCAGAAAGCAATGAAGAAATTGAAGCAAATCTTAAAATTTACTCCTACATTGAGAAAGGCTGACTATTCATATGGAAATCCTATCATTATTACTGTTGATACAAGCCCAATCGGGATTGGACGGGAAATTAGGCAAGATGATGAGGAAGGATAAAGATATGAAATTCGCTTTGGTGGTAAATTATTGACTGAACATCAAAGAAGATATCCATAAGTTAAAAGAGAATAATGGGAAATTGTGACAGCCCTTAAATGTGATAAGGAGTATTTTATGGGTGCTCATGTAGTCATTGAGACCAATTGTTTGCCGGTATTGGGTATGATTACTAGTTGTGCTACTCCGGACATTGCTATGCTTCTGTGGATTGCATACATCAAATCTTTAAACCCTTAATTTTAGCATATTGCAAGAAGAGATAACCCAGTGGTGGCAGACATGTTATCTCGAGCATGTTATGAGAATGAAGATGGGATGATGGATGAGGAGGAAGAAGATGACTTTCTTATGGCTGAAAATGATGTTGCAAGAGTGAATTTGGCAATGCAAGGTGTTGTTACAGCATTAACAGAAGCTTGGAAAACAAAGAGAAGACACTTTAGATGTTTTGTATCTTGTGTAGAAGTGTTTCTGGAAGACAAATATAGAGGAAAGTGGCTGAGAATTGGTCAATACCTCAGTACATTAAAAAAGAGAGATGAATGGTCAGATGAGGAGTTTAAGAAAATCAAGAGGAAAGCATATGGATGTTTTTAAAAAGATTGATATTTATGGAAACATGCTAAAAAAAAACAAGGTATGCCATTGCGAGTTTTGGGTGACAGAGCTTCATAAGTAAAAGTAATGCAAGAATTTCATGAAAGCTTGCGGGCTAGAAATAGAGGTGTTTGGGGTACTTTTACAAAGATCAAAGAAAGATATTGGTGGCAGGGTATGTATAAGGATGTTGGTCACTTTGTGGAAACATGTACGACATGTAAAATGTATTCATCTGTGAGACACTGGGATGGATTGCAACCCACATATCCATTGTCTCTCCATTTTAAGTGGGCGGTGGATTTGGTCACAATGCCTACAGGTCTTTGGCAAATGAGGTATCTTGTGCTTGCTCGTGAAGACTTGACTAATCAAGTGGAAGGGAATGCTTTACGTACTAAGACAACAAATGCTGTGTGTACGTTTCTCTTAGAAGAGATCTTTTGTCAATATGGCTATGTGGGAAAAATTACAGCAGATAGGGGTGAGTTGGATGCAGATGAAGCTCATGATTTCTTTACACGGTTGGGGATAAAGCTTGCTTTAACTTCAGCCTATAACCCTAAAGGAAATGGAAAAAATGAAAGAGGTCACCCACCTATTGTGAAGGCATTTGCAAAAGCATGTGGAGAGAAGGTAAAAGAGTGGCCACGATTGCTCCCTTATGCTTTGTGGGCCGACAAAACAACTCATAGTGCGATTACAGGATATATGCATGCAAAATTGATGTATGATCAAAAACCTATCATATCGATAGAAGAGATGAAAGTTACATGGAGTGTGTTATCTTGGGAGGAGGAGTTGAATTGAGAGGAGTTGTTGGCCTTACACATTAGAAAGTTGGAAAGAAAGTCAGAAGACATAGAGGCAGCAACTATAAAGTTAAGGGAAGCAAGGATACAGAACAGGAAACAGTTTGACAAAAGATAGAGACTGAGACCAAGAATCATACAAGATGGGGATTGGGTATTGGTTTATGATAGCAGTTTAGATAACCAGCATAGTGCCATGCGTAAAGTTTCCAAAAGATGGTTTGGACCCTATGTGGTAAGATAGGTGTTTGATAATGCCACTTATGCTTTAAATGAGCTGGATGGGACAGCTATCAAAATTCCGGTAGCAGGGAAAAGAATCAAATTATTCAAAAGGCAGGAATCTACTACTATGAGTTACCAGAATTGGAAGAAAATAGTGGTCCTGATACAGGGGCTAGCTAGGAAGATATGGAAGATGAAGAAGTAAAGAATATGGTTACAGAGGATGAGGAGGTCTCAGAATCTGGTGACAACTAGGATTTTGGCACATATTGAAGAATGTGCAAGTTCAAAGGGGGTGGATGTCGTGATGTTATGAGGACACAATGTGAAAAAGTATAGAATGCATCATCATCCGACTTCTTTATTGATCTAGAGAGTCAATGTGATATGAGCCATTAGTACTAGAGTGAGTTGCATGGATTATCCAAAAATACTAGATTTTTGGATAATGTTAGCCTATTTTTGATATTATTTATTATAAAAATCCAAAAAAGTTAGAAAAAAACTTCTAGATTAGGATGGCATACAAAAAGCTAGTTGTTTTTTTAGCCAATTAGGGGATTTTCACAAGAAGAGGGACAGATTGGTGAAATCGTGCACATCGCGATCACTGTAAACATGCTGAAAACTGTAGATTGAATTGAAAGAAGAAGAAAGAGTGATATGGGAGATCCATGAGTAGGTATCCTGAAGTTTTATCCCCCTTTCGGAGCCAACGAAGCCATCAAATTTGGGTTCCGAGCAGCAGAGAAGGAGCTGTAATTTTTATGCACGTTTTGTTCTACAAAGAAGCTCCATGAGATCTAATGCCTGGAGATTGCTTCTGATGAGTAGTGCAAAGATTTTAGGTTCTTTCAATACATATTGATTCAATTCATTGTGATTTTTCTTTGTAGTGTTTACCACTTGGGTATTCTCTATCTTCTCTTCCATCTCCTATCTCTACTTCCTTCTACTTTTGATCCTTGATGGATTCGACCTTTCTACAAAACCCCTCCGACATCGGGCAGTTATCCGTTGCACGTCTTCAACTGAACCAAGTATCTAGTATAGGACAATCAATCAATCGGAGTCTAATTATTAACAAACAATTGATTCTAATAAGATTAAAAAGTAGTATTAGTGCTATAGATGTCTTTCGTGGGAGTAAGAGAGTCAAAAGATAATACATAAATATTATGAATGCTAGGTCTCATACTCAAAGCATCAACAATAACAAATAAAATTTTTATTCTAGTTTAGTAGTAAGTAAAAATTTAACTAGGAATTTTAGAAAAATAAAAATAAAAAACTTACCTATGTTACCTTGATTGGAGATCTATATCTTTATTAGAAAGTGTGAATTGGCAACATAATTAGGAAGTTGAAGAATTTTTCAAATTACTTTTAAGAAAAATTTATTAGTCTCAACGTCTATCAAATCAAAAGATAACAACATTAAAGGCATACTAAAATCGTCAAAAATTAGAGTGAGAATCATATTGAAGGCCTACTTTGAATTTAAAAAAATTGATATATTCTTGTGAATCAAGTTAGTTTATAACTAGAGAGTTGGAGCTTATAAGGAATTTTACAAAACATTTACTTATGACTAAGACTAAAATTTAAAAAGAAACATATTAAAGATAAAGCTAAAGTTGGATAAAATACTGGTCTCTTGGTAAAAAATAGTAATATTCAAGTTCTATGGCATATTTATATATGATTATCTTTTAATATATGCATATTTAGACAAAACCATGTCTAATATAAGTTTTAGATCTTTGTATAAGCTAAACTTTTTCTTTTGGGAGTATACTCAAATTCCAAATGGATTAAAAGCTATCCTACTAGGAAATTAGATATTTATATAGGTTACAATTTACAAATTTTACTGTCTCAATTAACTACAAGACCTACTTTCAAGATAAATAACTTTTTTTGTAGATAGAATTAGGTCATGATAATAATTAGAGAGTTGTAGACAACAACAAGGTCTACAATTCATGTGCCTATGATGGATTACCAAATCTGAAGGTAAGGTCATAAAAAATAGGGCTCAAAGTTGACTACTACACATTTTTCTGCATATTGCTGTGAAATTGCATTCAGGGTCACTTTAGAACTCAAGTAACTCGCTAAATATTTCGAATTTGTAAAATATGTGTCTAATAATAATTGTAGATCTTTTTAAGGGCTAAAACTTTTGTTTTTACACCATCCCCAAAATATGAACCAACAAAAAGTTACATTACTTGAAAAATAGTTATTTGATAGGATTTTTATGGTGAAGCATATGCAACAACTAGACTACTTTCAAGTGCCTCTTCTATATAGCCTGTAACATAAATAAAGACTTAGTATGCCTAAACTTGAAACTTTTATAAAATAAAACAAAGCTATGAAATAAACTTCAAAAACTTTTTGGCTATAATATCATGTTTGCATAGCCAAGTCCATGTTATAATCCAAATTCAGAGAAGAAAAAATTGGATCAATTCGAGTCAATCAATTGTGGATATAAGGCTATCCAAAACACGAGAAACGCAGCTACAATGTTCATCTGTTTGCGATTGTTCCACAGTGTTCGCCTTTGTATACTGATATCAACTATTAAATACAAATAACATTATAATACATAAGAGGATTTGAATAACTCAATAGATTGAGAAAGACAAGAGAAAAATGCACGATTGGCCTAACCTCTCCCATGGCAAAAGCCATGGTTTGCCATTCTTAATTATATATTATAGTTTTACATGGATATTTGCATACATATCTTACATATAATTACAAAAAAAGTACAAATATCAATTGCAATACAGAGTTTTAAGAGTCAAGAGGTATTCTATAACATGCTGCAGTTGCTGTAGAAAATTCTGTGCTCTGAATCTTGATGTTTGGACATCATCATCGCTGCCAGAGTGTGCCAAAATCCCCATATCGACTCTTGAAGCTCTGAATTCTGATTCCGGATGAGAGAGAAACGAAAAAACTAAGTTTTCACCTTGTTCTCCTGTTTTGTGCGTGATTCTGTTGCTTTTATAAAGAAAGCTAGAAAAGCCTTCTAAACTTAATCACATTAAGAAAATAACAAGTATTCCATAAAAAAAAGCTTATTTCAATAAAAGCATATCTTAAATCTCATATTCTAAAATAATCTATATTAAAAAATAAATAAATTAATAATACTAAGGACAATGATCTAATTATTACTAAAGAAGTTTAAACTTATAACTTACAAATAGAGTAATAATTTTAATAATGAAATTTACGCTTGGACTTAGGCCAACGCCTAGTGCTACCCAAAGCCACCACTAACTGCTCTACACATCAACTGAAGCATTCACAATTGTTTATAAATAAAATAAACAAACAATAGTGAATACCTAGCAGTCTTTAGCTATAAAATAAATAAATAGGTTGTAACTCTATCCTAACCTTAATTTAATACAAGTGTACTCCAAACTCATAAACGTCTATTACTTTAAATATGTGTTTTGCGGAATCACCCGCTAAGGAGTCACCCACGTGCACATTAAATTAACATGACACCTGAAAAGGATAGGCGTCCCTGTCAACTTCTCGCACAAGGAATCCACCTTGTGTAGGAGCCCCAACAAATAAATATAGTTTTATGGAATCCACCGCACAAAACCTCATGAAATCCACCATGGAATAAAAAACTCATAGAATCCACCGTAGTTTCACGGAATCCATCGTGGAATATGCCTCCTCGCATCATGCAGTCTTGCAGACTTGGGGTAACCCACCAATAGAAATGACATGATTTAATATCATATTAGCTAATGGGATGAAAGTCAAACCATTTGAAGTGTTGAAGGGTTGGCTAACTATAGGGAACCAATTCACTGTGAACTTCATAGTCATGAAAGGGATAGACTATGATATCCTATTAGGATATCCACGGATGTGCGATGTGCAATGCTCAAGTGATCTTTGACTAGGGCAATGGGTTGATGTTTTTTAGCAACTACTTAGACATAGTTAGAGTAGGGATGGACACGTAGAAGACTTCACTTGTCAACTTGGATTCTATCTCTACGCTACATGGAGGGAACGTAAAGACTATGCCTAATTATAGACCTCTCACAAAGTACATTCATTGCTCTAACGATGAGCGAGATTAGATGGATATACTAGCTATGATTGATTTTCCCTTCTCAGATGATTAATATGAGTATAAGCATGCCACAATCAAATTGAGCAAATAGATTGAGTAGAAAGGAACTACCAGTTCTATTGGAGATTGTGACTACTATCATTCTCAATCTACATGATGTCTAGAAGTGTTGAACTAGAAGCTCACATGACCTGTCATGTACATGCAAACAAATTGGAGCTAATGAAAATCCTAGAATACCTCAAAGAAAGGTAATCCCAATACAAATCTCAAAACACTTGAAGATCTTTTGAAAGCCCAATAGTGAAATTGGAAGAAGGTACATGATCTGACTGTGTTGTACGATTGGGCTCTCCTTAAGAAGAATAAAAGCATTGATGAAGAAGAAGCCACCAATGATGAATTCTCTAATGCGAAGATATAGAGAGCACCTACACATAGATTGTAAATTAAGGGATGAAATCTCATGCCTAAACCTTGAAATGATTGACTACGATATTGATGGGCATACAATTAATCTAACCTATCACTGAATCTAAACCTATGTCGATGAAACAATCAAATGGATTGCAATTATACTTGGTTGGAATATCTAAGAGTATTGGACGATGAGAAAGCATGGCTCCATCAAGGTAATTTAATGATGTTATATAAGGTTGGAATCGCATCCAAGAACATCCACATGATGAAACGTCCCCATTTAGCAAAGGTTGCAAGTTTAACTCTAAGTTGCGATTCAGAGGCCTAGGTCCATTCCACATACATGCAATCAACAAAACCAATATGGAACTAGAGACACTTGATGGTGAAGGTATAGGTTTTCTAAATGGTAGCTAAGTAAAAAAACATTATCTACAAGTGTAGCCACTACATGAATCCCCAATGGTGCTATCCTCAATTGCTATTTGTGTTGTGATGATTACTAAACTCGATTTTGAAGATAAGGAACCTATTCTAGGAGCTTATTTGAGAGTCAAGTTAACAATTAGAAAAGAACATACAATTGATGCCCTCATTGAGGAAGGTGCAGGATGATGTAATGTCACAACCTATAGTGGCTTGACTACTTTGGGTCAATCCATGCTGATTGCAACTACTATTGAAGTATTAATCCATATGGAGACACACCTTACACACTACTAGGGAAATGCCAAGTGATGTTGACAAGCTTGCCAGTCATCTTGCATGTGTTACCTAACACGGAAGGGTTAGGGAATGAAACATTATTGGAACATCCATTAAAATGACAAACTAAGTGTTTGGTTGATTTTGAAACTTAATGCATACATGTGGAATTACCATACACACGAATCATCATGACTTTTAATAAGGGTGCATCACTATCGACGATGATGAAATCCATACTCAGCACAACCTCCACAAAAAGAAACCATGACCTACTTAAGAAATTTCTTCAAATCACAAAGAACAATGCCAATGAGTGAGTAAGCTTGCTTGGAACCGCCAACCACAAAGGTAGATCATGAAAATAAATTGCAAGGCTGTAAACCAACCTGATGTACAGTGACCACATATCCTTAAGAGAAATCTCACACATATAGGAGACATCCTTTTATCAAAACATCAAATCTACCTCTATCACTTCCATTGGGGCCATGTTTCAACTTAAAAATGGTGAATTTGGTAAAATTTTGAAATTTAATTTGGCCTTTAAAAATCACCCTCACCATCAACCATGAGATAGGGTGACTTCGCTCATTGAATCCACAAACTAACTTTCACACAAATAAAACATAAAAAAATCAAGCTACTTCAAATAAAGTGTACAATATAACACAAAGTATAGCTCTCACCCTACCCCTTGACAAAGATCAAGGCATGAATTCTACAAGAGATAGGCCAAGCATAATCAGACAAAGAGATCATGAGCTAGTCACTAACCAACCACTCCAACATAGATAGGCTAAAAGATCTATCAAAGAGATCATCCTAAGTGATGTCTTACCTGCCTACCAAACCTAGGATAGTTATACTAGGAACTCCTACTAGGCAAATACTCCTATAGCATGGTTCATTTGAAGTCATATATTTTTACATTTTTCTCATTCTCTATTCTTCATTATTTGGTACTTGGATGTATGAAAAAGAGGGAGCTAAGTGTATTTGTGACCCAAGGAGAACAAGATATTAGCCTTGGATCTAGTCTCAATATCCAAGAATCTACCACGCTCTCACAAGGCAATACTAAATTTTTTTCTTTTTCTCCAATCATTCTTATGTTCTTTTGGCTAGATGCTACCCCTACGAAGTCAAAGCATTAGTGACCCATGGGTTTGCCAATAACTTACGAGGCCTTCACAAGGTGATGAACATCATCTCTTTCGATATTCTCTTTATTTTGTTATCTTATGGATTAGAACCCCTTTTATACATCTTTGTATTATAGGTATTTCAGACATATTAATCTATTTTATCTTTGATTTATCAAGTTTCTCTAGCTATCATAGTTAATAAGAATTCATAGAACTAGCTTCCTAGCAGGCTAGGAGGACAAGATCACTAGGGCTATTGCTAAGAGAAATCTTTGTATGTCCCAATAATATCTTTGTAGGAGGTGGAAAACTGCTCAAACCTTCCCATACATACCTAACCTAATCCTAGGACTTCATCCCTTGATTGTTGGTCCCCAATAAAGAAAAAAAACATCCCCAAGTACACATACACATTTTGTTTAAAAAGAAATAACTCAAAAAGGAAAGACACCACCTAGACTAGCCACACAAAGTTTCCACGCAACAATTGGCTCCCTTTAGGTTTTTCTTCAAACATGTCTAGTACAACAATAAAACAAAGAACTGTCAAATGCACCTATACTAAAAAAACATAGTCCTCTTAGTATAACGAAGTAAATCCTTTTAATGCAAAAGAAGTGATCATGTTGGCCTAGTAAAATAAAACACTTATATCTAAATAGCATACACTACATCCCCCCTTGGAGTGGTACTACACATGCAACAAGATGCTCTATTCCAAGGAGAAAATAGGGCTCCTAGCCCTAAACTAGGTGCATCAAATTATGACCCATAGCCCCCACATATACAACAAGAGGTATATGAATAATAGGTCCTCTAATAAGCTTATGGATCCAGGATAATAATGGTAGATGGGTCTCAGCTACTTTCTACATTACCCAAACTAGCCACCATTTGCCATATGAAGCATGTTCAACGAAACGTCTCCATAATTGATCAGGTCCTATCCTATCATCAAAAGATATCTAGTTGAAAAAGAGGACTTCTTTGTAAACATGATTCACTATTGAATCGACAAACTAGTTCTAATGTTGTGGAACCAACTGAAGAGACGCTCTTTTAACTTGTTGATCAAGTTTATAGTAGCATGATAATACATATGAAGGATGGATTACATACTTTGTATAGCTCATTTAGTTGATTCAATATCAATCGAAAATCTCCTTTTACTAATAATTGGCAAATATTACCTCTCTTAGCAATGTTCAGTCCCATTATTAGAGCTTTATATTCTGCCATATTATTAGTAAAATCTGACCCCAAGGTAATCAACTAATTTCATTGCGAGCCTACTCCAAGGATCTCTAATGACTATCTCGATACTCCCTTTCTTATTAGAACCCCCGGATACTCCATCAAAACAAAATGTAGAGATCCATAAAGGGTTTACGTAGTCGGCCATTATTAATGTCTTTATTCATAACTATGATAATCGAAGTTCAACATACTCAAAGGGTGAATCAAAGGCTCCATTCCACCTTCTTCATTGAAATATTTAGGGATACTTGTCAAAATAGGGATACAATGATGGCAGAAGACCTTAATTTTCCATATAAATATCGAGGCTTCTTCCTTGCTCAATCACCTTATACCCTTTGATCAATCAAAAAAGCCTTTCCTAATAGTATATTTTTTCTAGGTATGGGTGCTCCAAATAGGGAATTAGCTGCCCCATCAATTGGTTTAGACCTCTCTTGGAGGTTTTAAATCAACAAGGTGTCAAACGCTTTTACGTAAATTGAAAATCCCTAGAGAAACATTAGATGGGGGTAGGATTTTTTTTGTTTAGTTGTATGTATAATTGTTTGTTTTGTTGTTTTGTAGCTAGAATTTTTGTGTTTTTCTAGATTAGGAAAATTTTTTGTTATTTTATATGGATTTATTGAGCATAAAAATATGATAGCCATGGTCGAGATTGGTGTTTTCTAGATAGATTGAAGTAGGACTTTGATAGTAGCTAATGGATATCTTAAAACTTGTATATTTTCTTGCCGATGTCTCTGCATATCACAGAGATTATGGACTTTCGAGCACTTCACATTGCACTTATCGAATACACTACACTTGGGGGTCATCTCCTAAATTTTTCAATTTTTTCCATACCATGGGTTGGGTTAATACACTTATTACACCATCATTGAGCACTAGCACGGCATGATGCCTACTGTAGCTATATGTAGTAAACCTTAGATGCATGTGCATTGGAGAGAGCACCTTTCATTGAGCATGCACAATTCTTTGCATACATGAGAGTTGGGATATTCATCACCAAAGGAGGAATGGTTGGATGAGTGGGAAAGTGGATGGGTGATTTTGAGGGTTGTGAAGGATGCCTACAGTTATGAGTTGGGTTGTTTACTTAGTCAAATATCCTGAGGACCATATTTTTGTTGAGTGAATATGAGATTTTGGGTGGGTGGAGTGAACTGCAACATTTTTTTTTTAGTGATGAGAGGTGAGATTAAGGATCTAAAGTAGTCACAGAATTGTTTTCTTTGCTGGGTGGGTGGAGTAAATTGTAATAATTATTTTTTTAACTCAGTGATGAGAGGTGAGATTAAGGATCTAAAGTAATCAAGGAATTGTGTTTGCATCTTGCATAACGCACAACCACTTGTAATTAGGATAGGTACTACTTTTTAGTGTATCCATTTTTTTGTGTGTAGCAATGCTTGTATGAATACATGAACAATGTATTAGGGAATTTAGGATTTTCCATTCACTTTGGGAACCCCCAATATCTTTATTATTTGACCACATAGTCAAATCTTGTTGTCTTACTTAAAGGTGGTCTACCCTAAATAATATATAACCTACCTTCCCAAATCCCACTTTCAAATATGGATCAAGATTTAGCCATGTGGTCAAATATTTATTACTTATTTGACATTGGAACTTGGAAAAAGACCAGCTTCTCTAATATGGTGTTCTGGCATAGATCTGACTTTGAACTACTTCTCAAATCATGTGTAATTGAGCACCGAGTTCATTTTCAAATGCATGTCTTTTGACAGGGCACTTTGCATTTAAAATAAAGGTAGGGAAGCTCTAGAATGTTGGACAAGGAAAGGTTTACTACAGCTACTTTATCATGAGATACACAAGGAAAGGAAGTTATATACAAGGCTTTCAGAATGCAAGTTGGTGAACCTACTTCTAAATTTGGTTACTAGAAAAGGCACATGTGAAGATGTGTATAGTTTCAATCCAACCCATGAATTTACACCACAAAGTCTACCCACACGACAAGGAAAAGCAAGCATCCCTTTTAGGGTTCTATCAATAAGTGTAGTAGGTGTAGAGGAGATTAATAACATGATAAAAGTTTCTTGGATATATAAAAATATAGCATGCATATCTTAGTTGCTACAATTTTTGTAAGCGATGTTTTTACTACATCTATTAAAATTTTGATGACATTAAGGATCATAGTCTTTGGATTGTTTGCACAAGAAAGACAATGGATGTGAAGAGCAGTTGCAATTTTCTTGTCATTTAGAGTGTGTCCTTAATAATAGATTAGCCAGGGTAGTAATTGTCGACTCCACATTTTTCCCAATGGAACTTATAATCTAGATCTTGTGGGAGAATCAGTAACTAGATAGACCACTGAAAAAAGTAGCTCTTGGTTGTAGGGATGCCCAGAGAGAGTGGATATATTCTGTCATTAACTTTTGCTAAGCCATAATTTACTGAATGGCACTCAAAAGTATAAAGCATTCCATAACATTATTGATAAGGAAAAAAAAATCCTAGAATCAGAAGTGGAGCCATTGGCAGAAGGATTTGCTAAGTTTTCTCACTACATAGTAAACAGGCTCTCATCAAATACCAAGTTCTACAAGCTGCTTATTATTGGGGGCCTACAAGCAGCTCAGGTTCTAGTCAAGAAGTGTCGTATGAGCTAAGAACCAAGAAGTGAAAGTGGAAACTTGCAAGATCTGTGGCTTCCAAGTTTCGACTGATAGGGAAATTACCTTATGTACTATAATAGAGTTTAATGAAGTGACACCAATATCTATCATGATGATGGTAAAATCTCGAGGTTTTCTAGCTAGAAAACTAGTGATTGGTTATAATATTTTTCATCGCAAAGCAAGTGATACAAGCTAAAAAGATGTAGAAAATTGTGCCATTCCTAGAGATGTGTTAGAAAAGGCTTTGTTTATAGATCTAGAAGCTTGCTCAGAGTATGTTTTCTATACCATTTACTAAGAAGAAGATGGGCGAGGCATCTGAATCTATGTGTTTCACTAAAAGCATTGAGATTGTGTACAAACCTTTCAATTCATAGTTGAATATACCACCCAATCAGCATGTAGTAAATAGGAATCTAGATGATTTTCACTAGATGATTTTCAATCAAATTTCAAAGTCCATGATTAGGGAAAGTTGCATACTATATGGGGTCAATACTACCAATCAATTGATGTTAATGAGAAGACTTTGTAGTGTAAATGAAATGGGATACGGAAAAGAACAAGATGACTAGGAAATTTAGAAGGAAAATAAAATTGTAAAACCTCCTTTTGGGTGTCATCATTCTAGAGTAGCTGCTTCCAATGTATGGGACAATGCATGTGTAGCACAACATGTGATAAAAGAAAAAGAATCATCTGAAGATTGATGAAGTTTCTTTGCTTTTGAAACAAAAGAATTAAAAATCGAAAAGCTTCTAAACTTTTTAAAATGATAACAAATAAGAGAATCTTTAAGCTTCAAAAGCTCATGTCGTGTGTAAGGAGAAAAAAACTATATAAGGTGGGGTAAACTAAGAGTTTGGGGCTCTTCTCTTGTCAATGTTTTTACTATTGTAAGAAGAGAAGGGTCACACATGAATAAAATCAAATTGCAGAAAAAAGAGTTTATTGGGTAGAGCTTGGTTTGTTTGAGTCTTTGACCTTTGTGATAAGTTTTGTGGATTTGCGAGTATATTGACAAATTGAGGTATGCTTTTTATGACATGGGTATATATTTTTGCTTTGTGTGTTTTATATTCTATGACTACATGAGGTATAATTGTTGTTGGTTGACTCTTGTTTTAAAAAATTATTCTTATTAGCTTATGTTCTTGAACAAAGTCAAACAATTTATCATCAGTCCTTGTCCTCTTATTTTTGGGTTGTGTGAGAGGAGTGTCTTCGAATACTGCTTGTGATATAGTGTTATATACCTACAAGGGCATTCATCTCATTAGTATGCTTATAGATAATAAGATTTAATCTTGTTAAGATCAACGTTATTTTTAAATTATACCCTTGTAAATCTACTAATAATAAGGTGGACTTTTTTAAATCTATTCTAACTATTGTGTATAGACCATCTTGCTTAGGCTCTAGTTTTTCAAAAAAAAGCTCATATGCACATCATAATAGAGGATCAATTGTCATTTTTTAAAGGTGTACTTCTTTGATTTTGTTTCATGAAGCAATATGACGCCACTTGCCCACCTTTTGATCTCAGGTAAGTTACTCATAAATATATGTGTGCATCACATGGGTTCAAAATAATGTATTTTTAAGATACCATTTTTATACATTTTTTTACATATAGAAGTGTGTAATATAAAGGGGTTATTTACAGATTGAAAAGAAAAGGGTTATGTTTTATTCAGGAAAAATTCACACATAAGGATATTTATAAATAGGCCTTGAAGAACGCACGTGATGTAGAGGATATACATATAATAACTTCCTCGAGCTCTTGATGTAATAAACTTAGAGTTTAAGCTCACAGAGATGTGCTAAGTTCGTAAAGCATTTAAAAAGTGTGTTCTCGTCTCCTAAAGAAAGGTTGATCATAAAAATTATCGTAGGTAACTCCATCTCAAGGGGTAGTACACACTTCTCTCCATAATTTGAACAGGATGTGGTGAGTAGCTCATTTAAAGGTTGTGTTGTACACCTATATAGCCATGTACAATTACTATAGTCTTATTTCTTTTTTGAAACAATCTTTGACATGATTCTCACAAGTTGCTTATTGGTGCTTTCAACTTGTTCACTTGCCTATGGATTATAAGGTGTCATTTTTTAATGCTTAATCTTGTAGGCCTCAATTCTCACCTTATTCACGAAATGAGTCCCATGGTCCAAGACCAACTCATTTGGTGGACCAAACCAATAGATGATTATCTATTAAAAAAGGAAGCTAGCAATTTTCTTTGCATCATCCTTCCTTGTCACATGTGCTTCTAACCATTTCGTAAAATAGTTAGTTGCCACTATGATATACCTCGTTTTTGTAGAGAACGACGTGGTAATTGGACTTATAAAGTCAATGCCCCACTTCTCAAATGGTAATAATGCCATAATAGGAGTTAATGGGTGCTTTTGATTCTATCTACTATCACGTCTCTTGACATATGTAAATACATACTAGAAGATAGATGACCAACAACATCTAGCTCTTGAGGCTTTCAATGTAGTCAATGCTCACGCAAAAAGTGCCCTCCATAAGTGGAGTGATGAGACTCCTCCAAGATGAATGGAACTTCATCAAGCATAACACATTAATAACAAACATCACCTACCCCCCCCCCCCCCCCCCCCCCCCCCTTGCTGATATAGAGTTCTTGCAATTAAGGTAAACTTTAAAGCTTGCTATTCAACTTTTCTTTTCTTAGCCTTAAACAAAGAATTTCCAATCTCTCTTGTGGATAGATAATGTGTTATTGTAGCATACTAGGATGAAATGGAGGCTACGTCTATTTTCGACAAATCCTCAAGGTTGCCAACCTTAGCTTGTATTTTTTTATCATTGCTCAAAGTCTACAAGACATTCTACAATGCATTTTAATCTCGGCAGCTTATTCTTAATCTTGTAATCAAATTCTTACAAAGGGATTTTCTAGATGATCAAGTGGCTATAACTTGTTTAGTATAATAACCTCAACCTTTTTTTCTTTGTATAAAATACTATAGTGTCCAAATTTCTTCATGGAAAAGATTATCTCAAGGCTTAGTTTTTCCATATACATATAATTAATTTCAGATGCACCTAATTTGCGAGTAATTGGAAAATGAAATTGGGTTGTATTATTTCTCATCCCATATTTGAGCTAAGTAGCAATTGATACTGTACATCATGGCTATTTAAAACACATAAAATGTCTCACTCTTTTAGGTGCTTTTAGGACTAGTGTTTTAGCCAATTCTTGCTTCACTCCTCGAAGGATGTTTTACATGTATCACTTCAAATGAATGAATTGTTGACTGATAATAAATTCGTCAATGGAAATGTTCTTTCAGCTAATGCATTAATGAATCTTGGTAATATTCAATTGGTAATAGGAAACTATGCACTTTCTTGAGGTTTCTCGATGGACTCATAGTGACAATGACTCTAATATTTTCTAGATCAATCAAAATTTTTATGGAATTAACTACATGGCCCAACAAATAGGGAACTCTAAAGATAGTTTTCCTCAAATTTAGAGCAATGCAAAACTGTCTACAATGCTCAAAACATTTTCTCAAAATGGTTCACTGCCTTTATCTAATGGTAGTTGTCCCCATATCATCAATGAAAACTTTTAGCTCTTCTAGAAAAATATCCCTAAAGGTTTTGTTGATTGTATGTTATCAAGAATCTGGCGCATTACATAATCTGATAGCCATGACATGATACGCAAAGGTTCTAAACATGATTTTGAATGCCATCTTTAGCTTGTCTTCTTCTACAATGGCCACTTGATTGTAGCCAATAAAATAGTCCATAAAAGAGTAAATATCTCTACCTACTACTTGATCTAAGATTTAATCAATGAATAGAAAGGGATAATAATCCTTAATTGTTTATTTATTGAGCTCTCTAACATCAACAAAGTTAATTCTTCTTCTTTGTGATAACCATCGGTGAACACCACTTTGTTGTTGGAGGTGTTTTAGTTTAAAGGTCATATCCACTCGGGATGAGAGAGAGAGAGAAGAAAGTAGAGAATATGAGATAGAAGAGAAGAAAATGAATAGCCAAGAGATATGCAAGAGAAAGAAAAAGCTCAATGAATCAAAGTGCTATGCATTGATAGAACTTGAGAAGATAAACAAAATCCTTGTCTCGGACTATTCAGAAAAAAACTCCAAGTATGAGATCTCTTGGAGCTCCCTAATAGACCAAAAACGTGCACCAAACACTAGCTTCTTCTCTACTACTTAGATCACAAATTTGATGGTTCTGTTGGCTCCAAAAGGGGAGTAGAACCCCATGATAGCTACTCAGAATTCTCTTAGATGTCTTCTTCTTCTTCTCCCCATTCGGAGTGTTGTTTGCTGCCTAAAAACTATATTCGCGTGCCACGTGATTTTAAAAGCCTCTTCTTTTTGTATGAGATCAGATAAGTTACTCATGAATATGTGTACATCACGTGGGTTCAAAATAAGGTATTTTAAAAAAACCATCTTTATACATTTTTTACATATAGAAGAGCATAAAAGATTGAATAGAAAAGGGTTATATTTACTTTAGAAAAAATTCACAGATAAGGATATTTAGAAATAGGTCTTGAACGCATGTGATGTAGAGGATATATATATATATATATATAGTAACTTCCCCGAGCTAAAAAGCCACATTCTTTTTACATGTTACCCTATTCTAGAAGTTTTCTATAGATTTTTAGGATATTGACAAGAAATAATATCCAAAATATCAAAAATAGGCTAAATGTATTCAATAATCCTATATTTTGGAACTATCCAAGCTATAGACACTAACACTAATGCCAAATATGACATTGACTCTCTAGATTAACTAGAAAGCTAGATGATGATGCACTCCAGGATTTTTTCACACTACGTTTGTGTAGTGGCATGACATCCACCCCCTCTAAACTTGCACATCCTTTGGTATGTACCACCAATGCACCACCCGAGTCAAACACACATAGTGTCAACTTGTCGCTCATCATGCACATAAGCAGGTATCCCCTTGGATCATCGATCCAAATACTCAGTATCTATACAACTCTAGAGCTATACCTAGTACCCCCTCTAGGGTTATAAGGCCTTGGGTGCACATTATACACTAGATGATGTGGAACCTCCATATACATGCTCGAAATATACCCATCAACAAATACATAGATGTCTCAGAAATAATAAATTTTTCTTGCAAATCATGTGCATCCGACACTTCACCAATCTCCCTAGTCCTTGCATCAAGTAAAATATGAGCTTCATAAACCTCTTTAGATGCATTAAGAAAATATACATACGCATGGGTTGACTCTTCTACTATAGGATCTTCCAAGGTATCTATTGGCTATCTCAATATCAAATTGCAACTTATATCTTGGTTGTTTGCCCTTCTTTTTTTTCTCTTACTTGCTATCCTATTTCTGCTCCTGACCAATCACTTCCATAACATGGTCGGGAGATCGATGATTTGCAACTTTAGGTTAATCCACACTTTTTCTTGTCACTCTCTTAGATGTCTTTGCATTATCTTCATCTCTCTTCTATTTCTCTTCCATAAGTACATCCGTGTTTTGCTCTTTTGCTAAATATGTATACCTTGATATGCATCTACTGATGATTCCCAACCAGTTATGTCACAAATGTCTTGCCTTGTATGAGAAATTTCACTATCAATAACTTTCCTCTTTTCAATTGTATGCAAAGCATGTGTCCATATTGTAGCCATTATAGGACCAACCATCACTTAGCCAAACATTCTATCCAATTGTAGACCAAAAGTAGTAGCTTGTACAACTACATAAGCATTTCACACAGCAAAGTTTTCCAATAACTTTTGCATACCTCCCTTTCCAAAATCCAAAACAAGAGACAATCTCATTTCTTGTACATGAATCTTGCTATCTTTTCAAAAGATGAGTTGTCATGCCAAGGCCTCCTGATAAGCAATGCAATCTATCATTTCATGTTGCAAACTATCATACAACATACATCTTCTCCTTGGTTTAGGGGCTGCTACACGTCCCCTTTCCTCTTGTCCTTTCTCATCCAATTTTGTGACCTTGAACTGAAGATCCTACATTCCTTTAACCAATTCATCTAATACATCTTTTCTAATAGTGGGAATAGCAGGTACATCCATAGGGTTAGCCATAGAAGTGGGTGGCTTACTAGTTACATAAACTATTTTTCTCATAATACTGGATAAGCTAAATAGATGCAATCTTTCTCTTCGTCTATGCTTTTTCACTAGTGTAGTAACAACTTTCTTAACATGTCTCCACTTTGCTTTAAGCCATATCTCTGTAGTTTGATCCTCTAACAAATCATCAAGCTTCTCTTGAAGCTTAGGATTTGCTACTTGTAGAAACAATTCAATTTTTTGACTTGTAAGAGCTTACTATTCTGCAAGATCTAATTACTCAAACCGACTTTCAAATTCTCTTAATAACTCTGTAGCCACAAGACCTGTATTGGGTTCTTCTCCAAACCTTGAATCCCACACTCTTCTTCTGCTCTAAACCCGGGTGGTAGACCTTCAACCCCCAACACAACGACAACGCAACCAATATTGACGACCTCTCTTGGGATTAAACTCTCTTCAGAAGGCCACATAAAATAGATCTATTATAGTTATGATTCCATCTTCTAAGCCATGATATCACACTATAGATCTTCCTTTCAAAGCCATATTCAAGAACATCATAAGATGTTCTTCTTCCTAGATCTGCCGATTAAATATTAACTTTTGGAACTCACTAATATGAAGCTCTTTATCCTCTTCTGCGAACCCATTAAAAGAAGGTAGAGGGAAGCCAAGGGCTAGAAAATCCAACATTCTTGCATGTATTACAATTGATTATGTCATAATGATGACTACGTTTGCTCTAGGGATTTGTAGGGGAGGTTCTCCTTCCACTCGAAATAGGTTGACTTTTCAAGGAAAGAAGGATGCTAAAGCTTCGTCCTCTCCCTAATGGAGGACTGACAGGGATAATAGGGTCAATAAGACCTCTCCCTTTTAGGGATATTAGACTGCTACATTTAAGAGAATACCTCTTAAGGATCTCTATTCTCCATCTAACCCTTTTGACTCTTTCTTGACATTGAATCTCAGCTTGACAGGTTCTATCAATATATATTGGCTCTATCTCAGCACTCTTTGGCATACACTAATTAATTACATCTCTATTAGCCAAGATTCGAAAATTGCTACTTATTAACAAATCCTAGCAAATGCACCACTTGTTTGGACCAAAAATGGGCCCGAAATTGGCTTTGAGGGCTCTAGCTGCTGCGGGCTCCTAAACATATCAGATAACCCCACATGGCCTCACAACCATGAGCATCTAGGTGTTATACATGACTTTTCTATCGATTTCATTTGTAGATCTGATTTTCAAATTGTAGTCCAATAAATCGGCCTTGTTGACTCTAAGAAAATGAAGCTTTCCACATGTAGGTGACTATCTCACCTTGAATTGCACATATAAAGGGCACCTCCCAAATGACTATTGTGATTCCCTATTGCTCTCCTATACCTAGGTATTGGCCCTAGGATACACCATTTTAGATATATAACACATCAAAACAAAGTCCTCTCTTCGTGTTTATCATTTGAGGAGATTTTTTTACCCCATCTTTCTCTAAGGAAGCCACACTATTCTACAGCTAGGGAGCCACTTCCTCTCAGCATGGGTCAACAGTCTTGTAAATAAGTGCTATGCATCTAGGAGATTTTATATGATATCATGCATATGTAATGTCCCATGCCACATGGTGCTTAAACAATTCTTACTAATAAAACAACCACCTTCTTTTCATGATTTATTCTAACATAGTACAATGTTGAAGAGATGGACTTGTGCTTCCACTCCTTCAAATATTCGACAAAACCCTAAATGCCACATTATGATACACAAACATTTGGTTCTTCATTAAAAATCTGTAGAATTTCAATATTCATTTCATGTTTATATTTCATATGTATCGATTTTTATATTTTATATCATTTTCCATAGAAAATACCCTTATCTAACCACTTTAATATAAAAGTGAGTGTAGATCGAGGCTAAATCACATGCCCTACTACTCATTACACATTCATTGGTGTTTTTTTGAATTTTTCTATTTTCTAGGCTCAAATTTCTTTTTTTCTCATTTTTTTCTATTTTTATTATTTTTTTAAATTATTAGTGGCATCATTAATAATCATGAAAATAGAAAAACACAAATGTGGCAACTGATATGCATTATTTTTTCCCACATGCACCATCAATTTCAATAATTTTATCAATTATTATCGTATTTCTCAATTTTACGTATTTTTTTCATGACTTAGATAATTAATTTTTACACTATCATAATGTCAGATTTTGAACTTTTTGCATGATAGAACTTAGACACATCACATATTACCATATTCAATTTCATGCCATAAGCATGTATGAGAGGGGAAATAAAATAATGAGGATAAAATACCAGCTACACTAGCCGGTATAAAAGGTGTAAGGGACTTGACTTTTGCATCATCATCATTATAATACAAGTCTCCTTCATCTTCTCTCTTTCTCAGCTTTCATGAATGCCTTCTCTCTCTTTTTTTCTTTCTCTCTCCTTTTCTAGTATTCTCTCTCCTCCTCACTTTCTTTCTCTCTCTTTTGCACCGCATCTTCTCTTTCTTCTATACTCTCTCTCTTCTCTTTCTCCCTCTCCAATCCACTCCTTGACAAGTGGTATCAGAGCTTCTCAGGTTCTTGATCCAATTAGTCATATTTTGTTTAGTTCCTCCTTTTTAGTCACACAAATCCAAGAACTTCAATTACACAGCTATAGACATGGCAAGGAGCATTGGAGTGACCAATGGACATTTCCAAGAAGAAGAGAAGCAATATTGAAGACCTTTTAGAAGTTGGGGACATTTCCAAGAGGAAGACATGCAACATTGAAGACTGAAGAGGAGATAAACCATGGACCTTTGTATTCAGGGTTGGGAATAGTAGGTGCTTTCCATTCACCATCCTCCTCATCATCACAGTGTTCTAGTTTTGGGCATCAGGATCTGTTATTTTGGCAAGAATGTCATCATAGCCTTTAGGCATTGTATGAGATTTGGCTACTAGAAATATTTTTTCTTCTTCCACTATTACTCTTGCTGCTTCGCTTTGCTTCTATTTGAGAAAGATTCTCCACCACATATTTATCATGTAGCTACTATAGAGTGTTGTAAATATGGCCTAGATGAAAGTTCTTACACAAGCGAGTCTTGAAGCCATCAAGTGCACTTGCTTGCTCTAGAGCAAAAAGCTCATGCTTAGTAATCTCTTTCATAGCAAAAGGACTCTCGACAAGAGATCTATAGAGCTGCATAGACAGGATCGAATGGCCTATTAGGTACCTGCGTTTCATCCTTCTTCTTTGCAGGTTGAGTAGGCCACATCACACCCTATGTCTCAAACCTGTAATCTAAGCCTGAAGAAATGCTCATGATCTTGAATAGGTTGAGAATTAGATTACACAGAGAAATGCCCATCATCTTGAACAGGTTGAAAATCAGGCAGATGAGGATCCCTTGAAAACTCTTACCTATCTAAACAAGCTGAGATAACCACACTGCCCTCTTTTGTGAACTTTATAGCATTAGCAACCACATTAAGTGTAGTCTGCATCAATTGTTTATCATCTCCTACAGCATACTTAGGAAGATCTAGGGCTACATGTAAAGTTACGGAAAGCTTCTTTACTGAAGCAACGGGTTTCATCAAGTTGAGAACCTCTCAAAAAAGAGAAGGCAAGTTGAATGTGCATATGTCGAGCTCAAGGAAGTTCACTTGGTGTGGCATTATCTGCATCACTATCATCATTATCATTCTGAGGATCTATGCTTCTGAGGCATAATCAAACATAACATCAATAGTATCTTCTTCGAGTTCAAAACAAGGGTCCAACACTAATCTAGATTCTGTTTTGGTTGCTTGAGTTACATTTACCTTTATCACTCATGGCACAATCAAGAAGCAGCAGCATCACCACCAATCGCATTGGTCATGTCAAATAAAGTGGAACCATGGGAAAAGCTAGAGGGCCTTTTCCGTAGATTGTACTTATTGATCTCAAACCGCGGATACTTGCTGCATTAAACAATTTAGTTGCATGACACAAATTTGTTGTGGATGCTTTAGGGGCTTCAAACAAGAAGATCTCAGTCGTCTTTGGCTCTTACCTCAACTAAGGGCATGGCTGGACAGTTTCCCAAATTTGCAAAGCATTAAGGGGATCACCAAGGGAGATAGCAATGCTTCCAATGATGTTTCGATAGAAGTGGATTCATTAGGAAGAAGCTTGAAGTTTTTGTATCTGTTGGCAGTGGTTCAAATTTCCAAACACTTCATAAGGCCAAGGCACAAATCACATGAATGTCCATATGATAAAGCCTGAGTATTCAACACGTTCACAATAGGAAACTTCAATTTACTGTATAGCTTGGGCATAACTAGTTAGACTATAATGATGTATTTCACAACTTTGGGCATAACTGAAACAAGTAGGAGGCATGGCACATGGGTTTAGATTTCCAATAGGCTGCTAAAGCTCTTTTAAACTACAACACAACTAATCAAAAGAGAGAGCATTATTATTCATAATATTTCATGGAATCACTGATTGAAAGCTATCTTGCGTGATAACATTTGGGCCTTGATGAATTTATGAAAGTAATGATGTTACATCTATGACTATGGAGGAGCACTAGATGCTGAATTTGTATAACAGTATTGACCCCTCTAGATTCTTCTCCATGCTACAAGGATATTGAGCTGCAGTTGCATTTGGTGCAATGTCAACGATAAAGAAAATTATATATGCATCTAGCTTTTGTTGTACAAAGCATTGAGCAAAAACTTATCAGATCAGCCAACAAAACATAAGCAGAGATAGTACCAGCAACTTGATTACAATGACAAATGAGATCAATAGCTCTAGATCTTTTGAACAAGGTTGGTTTCACACACAGGCTAATATTCATAAACTTGGAGCTTTAATTGATCAGTATATTGCTCTTATGAAGACCGATAGATAAAATAGAGCAAGACTTGAATCAAGTGTAGATTTCCATCACCTTGAGTATTATCAACAACATGATGAGTATTATGATCATGATGAGTATTATTTTCGGCATTATACACCCGATGCTTATGCTTATGGCCAACATGTATGTGCTGATGGTACACACTATGATCTACATGCATATTATGAATATGGACAATAGCAACATGCAAACAAACATGAGAAATATGCAAGTATATTCGGATAGCATATTAATGCTTATAGATATGATGTACCATGTCATAATGTAGAGTATCATTCCACTGAACCTTGGCAGTAGAATGACAATTATGGGAAACATGCTTATGCTTATCAACATCCATCTTTTCAACAACATATTCATGATTATACTTATGAACCTTCCTTGGTTCAACACCTTAGTTCTTATGAACGTGAAGATAATGGACATGCTTATCGGTATTCTTCTAGCTCTGATCATTAGCAATTTTATAACTACCATGGTATCCTATGTCCCAATCAGTTTATATCTCATGATCACCCAAATGTAATGATGAGTTCTTTTAAATGTGCTAATGATGAAGAAGATAGCAATGAGCAAGCTAAACAACAAGAAGGGGATAATGATCAATATGATCAATAAGAAGATGAACAAGAAGAAGACAATAACCAAGAAGATGTACAAAGAAGGGAACAATGAAGAGTAAGATATACAAGCAGATGACATATTAGTTGAAGAATCACATGAGGCACTCATAGATGTAGATGGTTATGCTAAAGGTTTTAGAATCTTGGAGAAACCTCATGATGATCTTCTTGAGTAACAATTTACACTTAATCAAGGTTTACAACATCCATTGAATGCATTTGATAATGAGTACCTTGATCATGGTTACAATGATTGGTATGTGTCTGATGATGATGCAACACATGATTTGGATATACATGAAGATCAATATGGCATTGTGCTTCCCTATGATCTGGGAGATTATGGATGTGATTATAGACTTGATTATGGGGATACTTCCTTGTATCCATTTGAGCCGGGTGGATTGGAGTATGTGGTTGATGGCCATTCTCTTCTCTTGGACAATCATTATGACATAATACATTTTGATTTAGGAGGTTAATGGATTGATTGGGGACCTCATTTAGACCAGCACCCATCTTGTAGGAAATTTATTCTTTTTGGTAGGCTCTTTTGGTTGAAGATTGGTTATCTATGGCTATATTTTAGTGTAGGAAGATTATAGACAACTCACCATTTTGAACCAGATTTTATTCTGAACTATAGACATCATTGAGTGCCATACATGGGCCTAAAGTACTCATTAAGAACTCAGTTTCTATGTATCAAACACCTTGATCACAGTTCCCTACAAAAAGTTATCTCAGATTTACAACAGTAGGGTCATGTAGTAGACAATATGTTCTCTACTGTCTACAGCCTTCATTTCATTAGATAATATGGGTCAAGATTTAATTTTATAATTCCCCAATCATACCTATATATCATACTTGATCAACGACCCTTTATACATCAACAATTACTTGTCATTCCATTGGATAACCTTTGTAATGTCTGTGCAACAAAGCAAAATTTTGGTCTACTCCTACCCTGTCTTTTTTAATGAGTGTTCAACTTGTTTTTGAGGGAAAAAACGTTTGGGTAGGGATAGAATGTAAGAGAGGGGAAATAAAATAATGAGGATAAAATACCAGCCACACTAGCTGGTATAAAAGGTGTAAGGGACTTGATTTTTTCATCATCATTATTATAATGCAAGTTTCCTTTATCTTCTCTCTTTCTCAGCTTTCATGGCTACCTTCTCTCTTTTTTGTCTTTCTCTCTCCTTTTCTATTCTTCTCTCTCATTGTCACTCTTCTTCTCTCTCTTTTACACCTCATCTTCTCTCTCTTCTCTTTCTCCCTCTCTAGTCCACTCCTTAACAATGCACCCCATTTCCATGATCAAACAATTTACATAACCAAATTTCTATGAAAATCGAGATTTACCAGGATTTCTCATGTTTCATGTGTTCATTATTGTGCACACTGCTAGAAAATTGGTCCAAATTCAAACTCTAATCATTTTTTATCATCATTCATCAACATCAACACCATCTCTTTTACATCTGATTTAAGCTAGACAACCATCCCTCATCCTAATCTTCTCTTCCATTCTTCTCATATGAAATGACCCCAAGAGGGGAGAGAGTAACGAGAGAGAAATACTATAAAAATGGTTCTTGCTTATCAAGCCATCATTGTGGGAAGCAAAGGTGACAATCAAAACTATGAAAAATGAGGAGGAAGATAGTGTCTTCCATTGTCATGGGAATTCATAACCTCTCTTGGCCCCTCATGGCCTCCCCTTGTCATCTCCATGTCGTTGTGCCCCCTCCCTCCATTTTTCTTTTGCCTTGGAGAAAAACATCCCTCTATTGGCCCCTCATGGCCTCCCCTTGTCATCTCCACGTCGTTGTGCCCCCTTCCTCCATTTTTCTTCCACCTTGGAGAAAAACATCCTGCCCCTCCCCTGCTCACATCGTGTGATTATTATTTTTTTTTTGGGGGGGAAGGTCAACCCAAGGGTCACATCCCTCCCACTTAAAGTCCTTTTTACATTGTTTTTTCCTTCCTCTCTTGGGCATCTAATTTCTTGAAAGTATCTCCCACGTCCCACATCTAAATCATGATCCCAAAAAATTTTCCTATTTTCCTAAGACTCCTGCACTACTTGGCACTTGTCTTTTTTGGTCCTGCTACTCAAAAAAGTTTGCAAAAATTTGAAACTACTACAAGGTTTGCCTTCAAATGTGACTTTAAAAATCTTCTTCCAAGAACGCTTCAAATGTCACATCTACCTCAACCACTTCTATTGGGGCCTTTTAAATTTTGTACACTGCTTCCATTTAATTTGGGCTTTAAAAATCCCATTCACTTGGTATGCAAGGAGTTGGGCATTGATAGCAAAAATAAGTTGGGCATTGATAGCAAAAATAAGTTTGATATTACAATACATATTTTTAGCTGCAAATATACCAAATGCGGAGGGTCAGACAATATTGGCATGTTGAAGCCAATGCGATCTCGACGTTAATGTCATTGTTCTCTTACTAAAATAATGGAACCGTACCATATCAAGTTTCCTGCAACTATTGAAGCCTGATATCGTGCGTTCTCTTTATATTTGATAGTATACATCGCCATTGCAAAGATGGATATCCCTGGCTCTATTATGATTGTAGTGTGAATTTGATAATCCACGGTGCCTAGAAATCTCTAGTTGTGTCAACTTTACAATCTAAAAGCCTCAAGTGAGTCTTTTCTAAAAGAGCATAATGTGTTTATGGTGGATGAATAGAAATGGTTTCAAGTGGTATCACATCCAATCTGTGTGTATATTATTACAAGAATCTATTGTGTATGCCATGCGTGCACATTGATGGGAGCATATCTTAAAGGAAAAACTAGCACAAGCAGATGTATGCATAACGTGCGCATGGAAAAGAAGAATGCAAAATAAGTAGAGTGTTTAGTATCTTACTACATAACATGTGCATGGAAAAGAAGAATGTAAAATAAGTAGAGTGTCTAGTATCTTACTACAGATATCCTGAAAGAAAAATTATTTTTCATGGTGATAAGCTAGATAACAATAACTATGCAATATGAAAATTTCAAATGGAGAACTTATTGATTTGAAAAGGATATTGAGATCTTACTATAGGTGATGAGACTGAACCAAAGCTTCTAGAAACAAATCCCGCTATACTGAGTAGCAAAGAGCACATCATGCTTGGTTTGAATGAGCTTGCAAAGTCTTGCACTAGCTCTCACTGTGTAAGTCAAATGCAATGGTCATACAAATCATGAATTGCAACTCACTGAAAGATATATGGGACATCTTGATGTGTTACTATGATAATATTACTAGTGCATGAAAAAATCAACTAAATAAAAGTTTAACACTATGGATAGAAAAGGACGGTCAATACATGACTATGTTATGGAACTCAAGAACATTGCTGATCAATAAGCTTTTATTGGAGCTGAAGTAGAGGATGAAGACTTGGTTGCACTTACTCTGAATGGTCTTGGACTTGAGTATGAGTGGTTTGATATATCTATATCAAGGCAATAAGATATGCGTGATTTCAATGAGTTGGTGTCATTGCTTGTTTACAAGGAGGTCAAGCCTGGATTAGCTACTACTATTGGCTCGAGTAGCTCAAAGGGTAGAGATATAGTCTTCTATTCAAATCAAAGAGGCCATGGTAGCTATGGTAGAGGGTCCTCTCGTAGTTGGGGGAATAACAATAATGCAAATTGGAATGTGAATAATCATCATGTGCAAAATATTGGAGGTGGTGGATCCTTCAACTAATAAGGATAAGAAAGATTGCTACTATGGTAAATATGGGCATATTACTAAGGCGTGCTGGAAGAAACAAGTGAGTCAAAAAGCTAGAGGTGGGCAACAGGGTCATTATGCTTCACCTAACCATGTTGATGATGATAGTGTTGCACGCTCCTTCCATTACTAAGAATCTGCTATCAGTTGGAAAAATGGCAAAGTAAAATTGGAAGTTTGGTTCAATAAACATGGTTGTTTCATTAACGAGTTTGGAAATGGTTGTAGTTTGATAGCTAGAGACCAATGACATGGTTGTATGTTCACCCTAGATGCTAGTATTCCACATTCAAAATTAGTTAAGTTTGCACATGGACACGATACAGTAAGAGATCTTGAGATCTTGCATAAATGCATTGGATATGTCAATGTCCAAAGGCTACATTCCATGCAAAAGAAGCAATTGGTTATAGGCTTGCCAAAGTCTGCGTACTTGGCTTTAGGTCCTATTTGTGATGCATGTCAAATTAGAAAACAATCTTGGGAGAATATTGGTTTCCGTTCATGAAGCATGTTCAGAATGGCTCTACTAGACCACTATAATTAGTGCATTCACATGTTTGGGAACTAGCCCATAATGCTTCTCTTGGTGGATCCATATATTATATCACATTCATTGATGATTTGAGTAGGTATCACTACAACAGAAATGAGGCATAGACACGCATGTTAGACGTGCAAAGTCGGGCGCGTCTATCATAGCGTCTATAAGTGCATGTAAATGTGCGTGTAAATAGACGCGAATTGTGCGTCTATATAGCCGCGCAAATAGACGCTAATATAGACGTGCTAGCAGATGCACAATTATTTAACCACCTAAAATTGCAATTCACCTAATTAAAAAACCAAAGTTAATAATTATTTAACCACCTGAAATTGATTCTTGAGCATGCACGTGTGCACATGATAAAAACCATAGAATTAAGAATACACATTGAATCATTGAATTAAAAAAATAGAGTTAATAATTATTGGAAGTACCATTGGCATTCTCAAAGTGAGCAAGGATACCACAATCTTGGATATTTCTCTTTTCATCTATACGTTGAGTTCGAAGATGTTTACCCTCACACCAAAGTGCATTGAATAATGTGCACTAGTTGTAAAAGATAAAAGATCAAACTAGACATGCTGGACCCTCACGAGGTGTTCAAATAACTAGACATGTTGGACCCTCACGAGGTGTCTGTAGCAAAATATACTGGGTAGATGAAAGAGCCCTTAAGCTATGGTACACTTACTTGGGCCTTAAAACAAAGATCAGCATTACTCCTACTCTAGACTTGGATAAAAGTGCCAGTGAAGACTTGAGTGTTTTATGGCTCGAGACTCAATCTATGAATGGAAAAACATCATGTCCACATCTAGGTTCTATCCCACCCTTCAAGTTCAAAAAGGGCATGGCGTTTGGAATTCCTGGCTTTTTTAAAGGCAAGCCAAAACCATTGAATAGTTTGATGGAAGGCCCTCCCTTTTTCTATTTTGGAAATGTTGAGAACGTTTCCAATTCAGAGTGGGAGACCATCAAACGGCATTTTAATGGCATAGAACCGGAGTTCATAGACTCTAGATATTTTTCAGCATGCTTTAGGCTGAGGTGGTTATGTTTATAACCTTCCAGTAGATGGAAGAAGGTTGATCCTTCCCCCTGCTCCCATGACAATATTTGAGGTGCTTCCGAAAACAAAGAAGTATTGGCTCCCATGGGATCCGAGAGAGAAGTTGAATTGCATAAACACACGGGGTGCCCCTAGCACTATATGTGGATTGATCAGAAAAATATTTTCTTCCCACAAAGAAAGAAAGATACATTCTTATCTTCAACATGAGATTGTCCTGGCATGCAAAATATGGAACTTGGTTTGGCTCAGCCCAGGCCAAGCTGCCCCACTTGAACCCCATGAGATTGAGCTGGTGCTTGGATATGATCGTGACCACACTTGAGGCTGCTCTACCCTTTCAGATCGGTATGATGCGTTGGGCAACTCATTTCAGGTCAATAGTATTGCGTACAGTCTTTCACCATTGAAAGAATTATATCCGCAAGGTTTAACAGTTCTGTCCTTATTCTCGAGCCTTGGTGGGAAAGAAGTGGCATTGCACAAATTGGGTATAATTTTGAAGGCTGTTGTTATTGTGGAGATCAATGATAAATGTAAAAACATAATAGCCAGCTAGTGGAACAAAACCTTCCAAACAGGCCGATTTCAAATGGAGGATGATGTTAGAGATCTTACTGATGATAAGTTGGCTGAGATTGTGGATGCAGTGGGAAAGATTGACCTCATAATTGGGGGAAGCCCCTGCAACAATCTCTCAGGCAACAATAGAGTAAGCAGGGTAGGCTTGGGTGGCAAAGAATCCTATCTTTTCTTTAAATTTTCCAAGATTTTGAGTAGTTTAAAACATATCATGCAAGCAAGAGGTTACCTGAATATGACCAAACCTCTTAACAACTAGTATTTTTTTGAATAGGACATGATTGGATAGGGCATGATTGGATGTATATACGACATAATTACACCTGGATCATACGCTAGGACATGATATACATGTATAGGATCATACGGACATGATATACATGTATATATGACATGATATACATGTATAGGGTTATACATGCATAGGACATGATATACATTACCAACTTTACTTCTTTCTGAGTATTACAAATATACATCCAATCATTCAAAGCTAATTACATATATGTGATTTCATGCCCTATATGCATCCAATCATGCCCTATACAAATGTGATTGGATAGGGCATGATGATTAGATGTATATATAAATCAAAGGTTGACTTGTGCATTTGCAATATATATATATATATATATATATATATAAAACTGATCAATACACTCACATGTCTCATTTAATGTTGTGCACTTAGCCTAGCCATGCATGCCAATTCATAGCATGAGTAGATTGATGTAAATCAGTTGGCTTGTGCATATGCAAGCTATTCCAATCATGTCAAGGTACACTTATAGCTCACATATCTTTGATTGATTGATGGATAATATGCCTTTCTCTATCTCTTTCATGTACACCTTCATTGCATTATCTTTCTCTTGCTAAAAACCATTCGTGCTTTATCCACCTATTGATACGTAAGTGGGATAATATGCAATTGTAAGTGGGATGGTCTAGTAAGTCACTACATATATATGTGCCAATTGACTTGCCAATGTGTTATCTCTTATCCTCAAGCTTTGTTATATATGTCACCACATAGGTCAATTGATTCCCTAAATGCATGCATTGATTTCTTAAATTGTTGCTGTGCGTTTGTACGTGCGTGTAACAAGAATTATCTGCGCATATACACATGCTGACAGACGCGCCACACAAGTATAGAAAAATTTAAAAAAAGTTGTGGCTTTCTTTTCAAACCTGTGCTTTCCTGCGTTTTTTGTGTGTTTTTTGCAGTTCGAGCTCGACATCACTACTCGTGTCTATCTATCACTTCATGAAGACAATGAGGCAAGGAAATACGAGTAAAAAGAGGACAGGAGGAAAGAAGAGCCAAAGAGTAAAGAAGAAGAGCCAAACAACAAGGAAGAGAACAAGATTGAAGCAACTTACCAAGTGAAGGGAGAAGGAGGACAAGGAGCTTGCAACCTAGCCGCCGCCACCCATTGGAACAAGCAAAGAAGGTGAGTTCTTCTTCTCTCTCTCAATATTGTTTGGTTTCTCTGTTTGTTTGTCTCTCTCTTCTCTCTCTTCACATGCTGGATCTTATCATCTATGCAGGTTTTTTAGCTTTGTTTTTTAAGCAAGTTTAAGAAGAAATGGTGCGACTGTGCACATCTGTCAGCGCGTCTAGATGACAGTGTAGATGCGGCTATAGACGCGGAAATAGAAGCCCTGACAGACGCCCACAGAGACGCACTGACAGACGCTGACAGATTCGTGGTATAGACGCGCACAGAGATGCACGTATAGACGTTTTATGTAATATGTTTTATCTGCACAGGTTAATATGATTTTTCTTGTGTAGATGTGGAATCCTGGATCCTCCAGCACCCCATTCAACAAGGAGTAATTCATGGGGGAGATGACCAATTATCTTGGTCGCCCTCCCACTGTAGATGAGGTTTTCAGTGTGATGTCTGGGACACCTATCACATCTTTGCCTACACAGGGATCAACTGAGGTACATGGATCGGCCGAAGCACGTGCATCTGTAGAAGCACGTGTATCGAGTGAGGTAGAGGGTAGTGTACGTCGAGGGAGGAGGGAGAGTGGTGCGGGAGGACGAGGAGGTCAACGGCTTTGTGGGGGTTGCCTAGGTGGTGGCTCTCGATCACCCTCACCGAAAAATGAGAGAGGTGAGCCTCCACAAATGTACTACTCTATCACTGATATTGGTGGTATCTTGCATGACTTTGAGGGGAGGGAAGTGATAGCCTACTTGAGGAGTGTCGTGCATGCCACATACAAAGATTGCATGATTCCCTTCAAGCACCAAAAAAATGGTTTGTGGTAAGAGGTGCTCCGGGCAGTACATAAAAGGTACCCTAATCCCGAGAATTCACGATTCTCAGATGATTGGGGACGGTCAAAGGTGAGAGACGCGCTGTCGTATTGCTGTGCATCCGAGGTGTGAAATCCACCCAAAAGTTGTGTGTGTGGGATTTGATACTTTGTACATAATTAGTCATTGTGTTTACATTTTTGTTCTGCATGGGTAATATAGTGAAGAGGGGTTTGGTGCAGGAGGAACTTATTTGTAATGTTATAGTTGACATGTATGAGAAATGGGGGTTAGTTTCAGATGCATAAGAAGTGCTCATTAAGATATCAGCTCAAGATGTCGTATCCTGGACAACACTGGTTGCGGGATATGCAGAACATTGACCTTTCCATGAGGCATTAGAATATTTCAGACGGATGAAACTCGATGGTATTTCTCCAAATGCTTTCACGTTTACCTCAGTGCTGAAGGCATGTGGTAACATGGGAGCCATTGACAAAGGTGAAAATTTACTTTGGACATGGCAAAGAGTGGATTGGAAATAGATACATCTATTGGAAGCAGCATAATTGAGATGTATGCCAAGTCAGAGATGGAGCTAAAGGCTCAACTGAACAGCTAAAAGATTTGGTTTTGGCCTCTGAGAATGCAACTGGAGCTCTTGGTGCTCCTCTGTCATACACTAAACTGCTAGCAGATGACTCAAATCATGGCAAGTTTGCCTTAAAAGCATACAGTTTAGACACGCTTATGTGTCTTGATATTGCAGTCTTGCGGTCTCCAAGTACAGTGTGCAGATTACAAGGCAGAGAAGAAATGAGCTCAGCAGCTTGCTAGAAGGGTTCTGGAACTTGAACAGAAACTGAACTTTGAAGTTCAATTGAGAAAAAGGGCAGAAGGTGAAACTCTAGGAATCTCATTGAATTGTCAGAGTGAATGAATAAATTCAAATGTAGATAAACCAGAGATCATTAGTGACGGATCAAGGGAGAATATTCATATGATTTCAAAGCCTTGTCTGGAGAAATCTCTGCAATTTCAGTTGGACATGAAGATTGTTATTATGGCTGTGGTGCAGAAAGGGAAGGAAGATGGGACACAAAATACATGCCTTTGTTAAAACTTCCATTCTGAAGCGCTTTGGGAAAAGCACTACCAAATGTCACAACAGGAGTGCAGTGCTGGGCACCACATGGACTGGGAATAAATTGGAACATTATCCAATAGGAGTTATCCAACAGAACTTCAGCCAGGAAACGGATTCAAGGCACATCCAGGTAGACCAGGAAGGTGTGCATGTCTACCTTGCCAAGCCCAGTGTGCACGACAGGCCTAATTCGCAGTTTTTGAAGGCTACCGTTCGTGGCATAGAGCAAGGAGTGGGCAGGATTAAAGTACAATTGTTTTTGTATATTCAACAAATCGTGTTGCTGAGATCAGTGATATTTGGAGGCGCAGAGCATCAGAACTAGAGCTGGAGGAAAGAAAGAAAAGAAAGGGTAGCTTTTCTGAGCACAATATATCGGGCAGAGGAGATTTCCTGAAGGAAAAAAAACCCGGTAATTATAGGCAAAAATGCTTTTCTGGGGCCTATTGTGGATAGAACAAAGGCCTGGGGAAGGAAAAGCAAGAACAACAGAGAGTGAAAGGGGGGGGCCTGCCTGTCGATCTCGTTCTGGCTTGAATAATACCTCTAGAGAGAGGTCTCTGCGGCACAGTAAAACGGCTCATCCTCGGGATTGGATCATCTCATGGATGCCGGAGAGTACAGATGACTGCTAACAAGGATGAATTTAGTGCACAGAGGCAGCAGCTTTGCAGTCTTTTGGGGATAATCTAGCTCCTGAAGACGCTCGGGACATTCTCAAGCGGAACAATCTGGTCTTGGAGAACTTGAATGGGGAATCTCTTGTGAAGGCTCTCACTAGTCTACTTCAGCAACCGAGTCTTTTCTCTCTGCCTCTTCCATATACCAAGGCTCGTGCATCACTCCTTGAACTTGTTTAAAACAACTCAACAAGATCACTGCCGACATCTTCTGACCTACTCAATGTTCTGGATGATTCCAGCGAAAAAACATTTCCATCTTTCGCATGTGGGTCAATGCATCGATATGTCTTTGACAATGAAGCAAGAAAAGTAGGTCTAGAAATTAAGAAGCTTGTAGCAACCCTCGGATTTCTTGTGGAGAGGAACCTGGTGAAAGCATGGATCAACAATAAAGATGCCGAAGCACTACGATGCCAGATTGCCCTTGTAGAGGAGGAAGAGGCTTCACAAAGAAAGCGGGCTAAGATTCAAGAAAAGAAACGTCTAAAGAAGGCACGACAAAAGGAAAGTAGAGACAATGAAAGAAAGCCTGGTACAAGTTTGCAGCAGGCAGTTGATACAATGAATGATGGCTCGCCTTTCAGCAAAGTGAGGAGGGAGATGAGTAGAAGCAATCAAAGTATCCAGCAACTCTCTTCACTCAAACAGATACTAAATTTGATGCCTCTTATCTTGACAATCATTCAAGATCTTCATCCACCACTTCTGAGAATATGTTTCTCAAGCTAGCAAAAGGATCTACAAATGCTGCAGAATTAAATTAGGCGGCCTAAAACCAGTGGACTGATTAGATTGGAATTCATCTTGTATTTTGGAAACATCATGGCAGTAATACACTTGTTACTTGGTATCGAAATCTTGTCTTGCTTATTCACATGATTGATTTTCTATCTTGAAATTCGTTAAGGTCCTCTGTGGATGCGACTTTGCTTTTGAAAACCCTTCGACAGCGCTTCATAACAAGAGGTCTCACCTTATGACGCGCGCCAAGGAGTCATTGTGGAGACAAGAGCAGGGGCGCCCTGGATATGGCCAACCACCCAATTGCCACCGCAAGGAGTGGAAAGAGGCCAAGAAGAGAGCAGCGGATAAAATGACAAGTCTCTAGCATGCAGAGGCGCGACGTATCCAGATGGCAACCATGGGATCGTCGCATTATGGATCGAGTGGCAGGGAGTCATGGGAGGCTGAGTTTGTAAGTATTATTTGATTTCTTTTTTTAAATTAAATTTTGTAATTTGTTTCACTTCATTATGTAGTGTGTTTTAATACGTTGTATGTTCAAATTGTTTTGTAGTATCATATCGTTGGTAGGATGCCTACTCCTAGAGAGGTAGGCTACCATTGAAGTCATAACTGGGCGTCCACTTGGCAGCATTTCTACGAGGAGGGACTCATCACGGAGGAGCAATATAATCGTGCCATGAGGATTCCACCACCAGAAGAGGTATGTTTTATTTTTTACATGAAAAGTATAGATAACTCTAATTTATTATTTATAATGGTATTTATATACCTTAATCCTTTGTGTAGGCGAACCTTGATGCAATTGAGGATAGCGAAGGGGGGACTAGCAATAGCGGTGGTGGCAACAGCAGCAGCACAGGCAACGGTGGTGGTAGCGATGATGATGCCTCTTTTGAGGAGATATAGAGGAGCCCCATGCATGCATGCCTCCCCTTGGCTTGTAATTTTCATTTTTGATATGTATTACTTTCAGCTAGTGCTTGCAACCATGACGTCACAAGCACTAGAACTCATAATGTAAAAACGTTTCATCTATATATATGAAATTTCGTGTGCTATACATTGTTTTGTTTTCAGTATCCAATCTTCGAAATAATCTTTCTCTGTTATCCCTAAGCATACAATTTGATATTGATGGGGGGAAAAAAACCAGAGAGCATGTGGCTTTGCAAGCCACATGCTCTCTGTTTTTTTTTTCATACCTCTGTTTTGCACATCTATCAGCGCGTCTAAATTGCAGGATAAATGCGCGTTTATTCACGTCAAAAACTTTCAGAGTAAACGCGGTTTTAGATGTGTAGATACACGCTTGTATAGACACACAATATGAATATGTCCACTTTTTTATAAATATGATTATATATTTACGTGGCGCGTTTATACGCACATTTATGGCGCGTCTAAGTGTGCGTGTAACTCTGATCATAAGCGCGCTTTTAGACGCGATTTTGTAGATGCGCAAATAGACGCGTTAATAAACGCGCCCGACATTTTTTTTCACAATTCAAATATTGCGTCTACAAGTGCGTCTATGAACCCTTTTTGTTGTAGTGATATATACATGGGTGTATATCTTAAAGCATAAGGATGAAGTACTTGCTATTTTTAAAGATTTAAAGTAGCAAGTTGAGAAGGAATTTGACTTCTCTATCTCTTATTTGAGATTTGATAGTGGAGGTAAGTATGTCTCCAATGAGTTTGATACATTCTTGGCAAAGAAGGGCATTCATAGGCAGCTTACTTGTAGTTAAACTCCATCGTAGAATGGAGTTGTAGAAAGGAATAATCGATGCTTATGGAGACTGCTAGAGTGATGTTCAATGAGAAGAACATGCCATTGTATCATTTGGCTTAAGCTAGAATGAAAGCTACATATGTGTTGAATCGTACCATCTACAACAGAGATTCATGACATGACACCTTATCAAAAATTGTATGGTCATAAGCTAGACACCATCAATCTCAAAGTCTTTAGCAACATTGCATATGTACACATTGTAGATGAGAAGAAGAAAAGTTGGATCTTGAGTCACAAAAGTGTGTGTTTATTGGCTATGCTCAGGAGCACTAATCTTATCAATGCTTTGATATTTCTAGGTGGGAAACTTTGATGAGTAGATATGTCATTTTTGATGAGTTGGTTTCATGATATGGTTCATCTACTGTGCCGTTTTGAATTATCAATCTTCAAATCATGTATCTACTGCTATTCCACAACATAGTACTACTATGTTTAGATATATAAGTGATGTATCTCCGAATGTTTCTACTTGAATTAGAAGATTACACAATCATGTATCACCATCCATACATAGTGCTATGTCAATGAGGGGGAGAAATGAAGCAAAAGGCAAAAGCAAAGAGAAAGTTCTTGATGATGCTCTTGAGATGTTGAATTCTAGATATGATTAAGCTAATAGCTTGGATAGTGAACTTATTTCCATTCGTGTATATTCATGGAGCTAGATAGAATAGATATGTACCGCCTCATGAAAGAGGAGAATCAAGTAGTGCACCTCAATTGACAAGGTCACAAAGGGTGAAATACCCTATTGACCGGCGTACATATAGTGGATTTTTAGCAAATCATTATGCATATATAACAAAACTCATGGAATGTAAATAGCCTACTACATTCAATAAAGCTGTCATGTACAAAATTTGGTGTAATGCAATGGATGAGGAGATTAATGCATTGAATAAGAATTAAACTTGGGAACTAGTAGCATTGCCTGATGGTAACAAGTCTAAGGTTAAGTGTAAGTCTAATGAAAGCATTGTAAGGTATAAAGCCAAGCTAGCGGCAAAAGGATATGCACAACATTATCACCTAGATTATGAAAAGATATTCAACCCTGTTGCTAAAATGGCAACCATCATGATAGTTATTGCATTGGCTAAAGTAAAGGGCTAGAAATTACACCAAATGGATATTGAGAATGCATTTCTAAATAGATATTTGATAGAATAGGTGTTTATGGATTGGTCAAAAGGATTTGTGCATCCTCAGTATCCGCAATATGCCTACAAGCTAAAAATAGCACTTTATGGGTTAAAACACGCTCCAAGAGCCTAGCTTGCATGGATTAGTACTTACTTGTAGAGCCTTGGATTAGCAATTGGAAAGGATAATCAAAAAATAAATATAGGTATTGTGGTATTAGTTTTCTATATAGATGACCTAATTATTATAAGGGATGATACCACTACGATATAGGATGTTTTAGGCATGCTAAAAACTGAATTTGATATGACAGATTTGGGAGAATTGAAGTTCTTTGTAGGTATTGAGGTTGTGAATTTAGCTCATGGACTTTGGTTGATGCAAAGATAGTATACACTTGACATGCTGAAGAAATATGGTATGATAGATTGCAAACCTTTGGATACTCCATTGGATCAAAATACTAAGCTCGATATTAACATTGGCACTAAAATTTGAATATCACTATGTATAGGCAAATGGTAGAAAGTCTCATCTACCTTACCATTACTAGACTTGATCTTAGCTACTCAATTCAACTTATCAACCAGTCCATGTAGAAGCATAAAAAAACTCACTTGGATGTAGCGAGAAGAATTATGAACTATATCAAGGCTATATTAGACTATGGACTCTTCTTTGAGAGTGACAAGCACTTAAGGCTCATGGGGTATACAAATGTAGATTGGGCAAGTTGTCCAAATGGTAGAAGGTCTACTAGTGGATATGCCTTCGACCTTGGTAGTGGTATGATTACCTAGAGTAGCAAGGAGCAACCAATAGTTGTACTCTCTCTAGTACTGAGGTAGAGTATAGAGGTGCTGCATTGGTAGCTTCTAAGATTGCTTCGTTGCTAAAGTTATTGACAGATTTGGGTATGCAAATAGATACTCCAACCACATTGCATTGTGATAATACAAGTAGAATACTTCTAGCAACAAATCCTTTGTATCAGTCTAGAACAAAATACATTGAGGTACACTATCATTTTATATGAGAGATTGTACTTGCAAGGAAGATAGATCTCCATTGGGTCCACCTTATAGAATATGTAGGATGCCACAAGAATTCAAAATAAGGGATATTATATTTAGTGAAATGTACAAGATTATATTTACAAAATGTGGTTTTAGTTTATTATTTGAAAACAATCCGTAAGTTTAGTAAAGTAAATGGGGTCGTTTTAAGGCTTTATAGCATGCAAAGAAAGTATATTTCTTAATATCCTTTGAACACACGTTATATAGATGATTTCTTATAGGTGGATACCTCAAAGATAGATCTCCTACATGTCACAACCGAAGTCTACCAAGTAGATAATATCTTTACCAAGTCACTAGAGGTAAATATAAATTTTATTGCTTTAGAAAGCTACTTGGAGTATTATGTCTGCCATGAGCTTGAGGGGGAATACTGAGAATCGAGCTCTACTAACTCTTCAATACAACTATACAGCATGTGTAGTACAATAAGGTGAGTCGATAGTAACTCAACCATGGCTAGCTAGTATGGGCTATTAGACCTATTTCTCTTTTTAGTATTGTAGACTAGTGAATGTGTAGATGAATAATAGTGGTACGCAGATCGGTCGCTGTATGCTCACGTAGTGAATCCCGGAAGGTCCCCAAGAACAATGAACTCTACCTTTTTGCACAAAAAACAATGTAAAAGCATGAACGACAAGAAGCAAGAGACCAATTGGGTTCAATCTCCCCCCATGCCTTATGTGAGCGCTTCACAAAGCATGTATTTTATGTATATTTCCATCTTCATGCTCAATAATAGCCCAATTTACAAAAATATGACAAGATTTTAGGTTTTGAGTTTGATTTTTTACAAAAATAGGAAATAAAGCTAATGGACAGTGCCCATAGAGTCTGGCACGCCCAATCTCAATGTCTAAATAGAAATAACATATCCATGCGCATAGGCGCATACAAAAATAATAATAAATAATCGATGCCTCAATAGACATAACAAAATATAGGTGTGGCGCCTATCAAAATATAATCCATAGGTCGAATACTCCCTAGAATCCAATGCTTTCCTCCGCCACTGCTGCTATCTCTACACATCAACTGAAGCATTCACAATCATTAGTAAAATAATACAATTAAACCGACAAAAGTGAATACCTAGCAGTCTTCAGCTACATAAATAAATCAACTGGTTAGAAATAAATCCTAACCTTAATTTATTACGAATGCGCACTCTAAACTCATAAACGTTTATTAATTTAATATGTATTTTGCGAAATCACCCGTTATGGAATCACCCATGTACACACTAAATTAATGAAGCCCGAAAAGGACAGGCGTCCCCATCAACTTCTCGCACAAAGAATCCACTTTGTGTATGAGCCCCGGTCATCTAAATTTACGGAATCCACCGTAAAACCTCACGGAATCCACCGTGGCACGGAATCCACCGTGGAATATGCCTCCTGGCATCATACCCCCGGGATGGGATAGCAATTGAGCTCAATTGCTATTAGCTCAATGTGGAGCTAACAGAGTGGGGAAAGCATTTAAGTCTCTAGCGTGCATCCATTGTGCTTCCTCTACAGGATGGTTCTTAAATTTTACTAGATATCTAGAGTACCTTCGGCCAGTTCTAGTAGTCATATAGTCAGTGTCTATGATGGCTTCTGGTTCAAGTATTTCAGTCTTTCCTCTAATAAAGGTGGGTTTTCATAAACAGGGTGGATAGGTAATTGGCCTCTAAATGGTCTCAATAAACTAATGTGAAATGTATTATGAATTTTCCAATGAGATGGTAATTCTAACTTGAATGCATTATCATTAATCTTATAAATGATTCTAAATGGTCCATGGAATCTAGGAGCTAATTTGACAACTGAATGTCTATCTACACTTTGCAGTCTACGTTTTTCTATTCTCAACCAAACATAATCATCAACTTTGAAATTCATGGCTTGTCTTCTCTTATTGGCTTGTTTGGTATATGATTGTTGGGCTTTAGCAATCATATCCTTAACCTCATCAAAAATATTGTTATGCATACTAGCAATATCATCAACACTCTGAATTCTATTAGACAAAGATGCAACAGGTGTAGATAATCTATATCTATAAAAGGTGCTTTCTTTGTAGATGTGTGCGGTGTATTGTTATATGCAAACTGTAATAAATGCAAATGAGTGTCCCATGTCTGAGGTTTAGAGATAGTATATGCACGTAAAAGATCTAGAATGGTGCTGTTTGTGGCTTCTGTTTGTCCATTTGTTTCTGGATAAAATGCAGATGAGAAATCAATCTTTGTGCCTAGATTAGCAAACAGTGTAATCCAAAAATTGTTACAAAATCTAGAATCACGATCTGAAATAATCACTTTTGGCAATCCATGGTTAGTAAAAACAGTTTTCAAAAATAACTGTGCTGCTTGTGATGCTGTTAAAGTTTTCTTACATGGAATGAAATATGCTTGCTTACTAAATCTATCTACAACTGTCCAAATCATGTCATGGTTAGATTTAGTATTTGGTAAACCAGTAATGAAATCCATAGAAATATGTTCCCAAGGTTTAGATGGAATAGATAAAGGCATTAGTAATCCATACTGTTTACCATGATGTCTCTTTATTCTTTGACAAATCAAACATTCAGAAACGAAATTAGATACATCTGCATCCATATGTGGCCAATAAAAATCTTCAGTTAACATACGTAATGTAGATATGATACCTCTATGACCTTGATATGGGGGACAATGAATTTCATTCAAAACAAAAGATCGGAATGGAATAGTAACACACAGTCTCTTTTCATAAAACATAAATCCATCATTATATGACAATGAATCAACAGGAATGAAATTATTTTGAGCTAATTTATTCCAATCAGAATGAAAAGTAATATCCTGGTGATATGTATCTTTCATAGCAATCAAAGAATCAAAAGATATGATAGAAATATTATGAATTGCAGGTCTTCTACTCAATGCATCAGCAACTACATTTTCTTTTCCAGGTTGGTATTGAATGATAGGATGAAAACTTTGAATAAAGGAAGCCCATTTGATATGACGGTCAGAAATTTGGAGTTGGCTAAGTAAATGTCTAATGCTTTGTTGGTCGGTCTTTATCATGAATTCTGAACCCATTAAGTAGTGTTTCCACTGTCTTAATGCTTGTACAACTGCTAATAGTTCTTTGTCATAAGTGGAATATTTTAGCTCAGAGGGTTTCAGCTTACAACTAGAATATGCTATAGGATGATTGTCTTGCATTAGTACGGCTCCTATTCCTGATCCGCTAGCATCGGTCACAACTAGAAAGAATGGTCTATTAAAGTCAGGCAATTGTAGAACAGGGGCATTAGTTAATGCATGTTTCAGTAAGTCAAAGGATTTTTGTTGAGTTTCAGTCCATTGATAAACAATTCCTTTCTTAAGAAGTTTGGTTAATGGTAAAGCAAGTAATGAAAAATTACGTACAAACTTCCTATAGAAACTAGCAAGACCAAGGAATTAGTGTAATTCATGCACGTTTTTAGGAACAGGCCAATTCAGTATTGCATCAATTTTCTTAGGATCAACTTTAATTCCTTCAGATGATACAATATGACCTAGATACTCAATTTCTGTCTTAAAGAATTCACTCTTTTCAGGATTTGCAAACAATTGATTTTCTTTCAGTAATTGAAAAACTAATGACAAATGCTCATAATGCTCTTTCTCATTTTGACTAAAGGCCAAAATATCATCAAAGAAAACAATCACACAGTACTGATATTTCAAAAAGATACGGTTCATCATTCTACTGAAAGTGGCAGGTGCATTAGTCAATCCGAATGGCATGACTAAGAATTCATAATGGCCAAACTGTGTTCTAAATGCAGTCTTAAATATGTCAGATTTATCTAGCCTCACCTGATGATATCTAGACTTAAGGTCAATTTTACTAAATATAGAAGATCCTTGCAGTTTGTCCATAAGGTCATCAACTCTAGGTATAGGATACCTATTCTTTACAGTGATCTTATTTAAATCTCGGTAGTCAATACACATACGATAGGTATTATTCTTTTTCTTGACTAAGAGTACAGGTGCACCGAATGGAGAACTGCCAGGTCGAATTAAACCTCTATTTAGTAATTCTTCAACTTGACTCTGGATTTCTTTTTGCTCTATTTGATTGTGCCTATATGGTGCTTTGCAAGGTGGTTGTGTGCCAGGTATCAAATCAATCTTATGGTCTTCTGGTCGTGAAGGAGGTAAACCTGGTGGTAGGTCTTCTGCAAAACAGTCCTTAAAATATGCAAGAAATTCCTTATGCCTAGGGTGCATATGATTTTCCTTTGCTTGCAATTCATTCACCCAAATGAGATATGATTTAGTACTCTTGCGTAATGCACGTTTTGCTTGAGTATGCGAAAGCAGTGGAAAAACATTAGATGCATGCATACCATATAATGTAATAGATTTTCCTTGAAAATTAATATTCATTGTGTGTGTGGAATAATCTATATTTGGATTATGCTGGTGTCGCCAAGGCATTCCTAAAATAATGTTACTCGACTGTAATGGAACAACTAAGAAATTTCTTCTTTCAATGTATGAACCAATTTGAATCTCTAAATCTTGTACTTCTTGTGTACCATTATACCTAGTACCTAAAAATGTAGCTTTTATGCGATAATGCGTAGGTACAGTCTGTAATTTTAATTCCTTTACCAATTTTGCTGAAATAAAGTCATGAGTACTATCGTCATCATGCAAGATAGTCTTTTCCTTTCCATACACCAAACATTTCATAGTCAATAATGAATGTGGAGTAGGCATACCTGGTAAAGTGTCGGAAGTAGTAGTAGTGTCATCCTCATCTTCAGTGAAATCAGGCATATCCTCATGCTCGTCTTCGTCCATGGCTCCAAGATAGTTGATATGAGCTGGTGGCTTCTTTGAATGACAATTTGCTGCGAGATGTCCCGGCTGGTGACATTTATAGCATACTATTGTCTTGGCTTTGGTTACATTATTTGCAATGGCTGGAAGTCTGGGTACATTTGGATTTGCTTGTGAAATAGGCTTAGGATTTGGATTGACATTGGATGGTAATGCAGGTGGTTTAGCCCAATTCTTGCGGAAAGATGGTGAAGAGAAACGACCTGGATTAAATCTTCTAAAATTGGAATTGAATTGTTTAGATCCATAATTACCATTGGCTTGGAATTGCTGTGGTCGTCTGTCTCTACCGCGTAACTTTTCTTCAGTGTCATGAGCTAGTGAGATGGCGTCTTCAAGGGTAGCAGGCTTGAACATGTTCACTTCAGCGTAGTAATGCCCAAGAAGTCCAGACATATAGTTATGCTTATGTGTCGTCTCTGGTACGTCTTCAAGCATGCGTAGCTATAGGAGTGCATTCCAAAAACGCTCTGTATACTGTGGTATAGGCTCACGATCCCGTTGTTGAAGTAGATCCCATTGCTTGATAGCCTTCTCATGAAATTGCAGTGGAAGAAAATTCTGCATGAACTTCTTCTTGAAATCTTCCCAAGTAGCAGGACATTCTATGTTCTTGCGTACTACAGTCCACCAAAGTGATGCTCTGTCTACCAAATGATTAGTAACACACTTGATTTTATCTTTTTCTGGATAGGTTTCCTCATGGAAATAGTCATCAAACTGGCTAATGAATGATAAAACAGTCTTTCCTTCTCGTATGCCATTGAAAGTGCGAAATTTGAAACTTCGTTTACTTATCTTGGATTCCTTGTGAATGGTTTGAGCTTCAAGAGTGGCGTCGATGGTACGTCGAATTAAATCTTCAGCTTGAGGTTCTTCTTTGTCGATAGACGCTCTTTGTAATTTTGTCAATTGCGCTTGCAATGCTTGCCTAGCCCTTCGTTCTTCTTCCAATTGCAGCATGATTAGATTCAGCTTTTGTTCCATGGTAGGCTCAGGTAGGTCGTCTTCAGCCATAGGATCATCCATGTGTGGGGTCGTCATCCTGTAAAACTCAAAAGACCTTTCTTACTCAAAATCAAGTTAGCGGGATGAGCGTAGCTCAAATTCGGGGTTACAAGGCTATGTGTTTTTTGGGTATTTCTTTCTCAATTTTCAGAAAATCTGCAATATTTCCTTCTTCGTATGCTGAAAATACTTCAGCGAACCTGCGGATAGGTAGAATACCTTGCCACGAACAACTTTGCAGTTCAGAGTTTTTGCGTAGGAACAGCCCTTCTAGGAGTTTTAAGCACTAGTCAGTTCCGACTCTAGTTGACTAGTCTGATTTGCAGAGTTGCAGACTTAGCCGACTTGCAAAGTTGCAGACTTGCAGAACTTAGGAAACTTGCAGAACTTGATTACTGTCGACTTGTAGAACTTGACTTCAGAAGTGCAGGACCCGGAGTTGCTGACTTGCTTGCCTTGTGTAACTTGATGAAAGCTTAATGACTTAAGCTTAATAGCTTAAGCTATGGAAGAGGGGGTAATTTAGAAAAAACGGCACAGTACGTGGGGGGGGCCGTTTTTTCCGCCACGCGGAAAAATCGGAGGTCCTCTGAGACCTTACGATTGAGAATTTGAAGCTATAAGCTTCTTTTTAAGCTTATAAGCTTAACAATTAAGCTTTGAAAAAGTTAGTTTATGGAGTTTGCTCACTGTTTTTTGACGACTTGATGAAGGAGATGAATGCGTGGTCCTCCGCCTGTACAGCCTGGTCCTTCGCGATCTGAGAGTAGAAACAGGGGTTCTTGATCGCCAGAAGTCTGCTTGTATCGACGGTTCACGACGAGATTGACTGTAGAGCCCGATCGTTCCAGGAGCTCCGCCTTCGCACAAGATGGGTAGCGATTGGAAGTTCTTGATCTCAGCTCCGCTCTGATACCATTGGTGCGCAGATCGGTCGCTGTATGCTCACGTAGTGAATCCCGAAAGGTCCCCAAGAATAATGAACTCTACCTTTTTGCACAAAAAACAATGTAAAAGCATGAACGACAAGAAGCAAGAGACCAATTGGGTTCAATCTCCCCCCATGCCTTGTGTGAGCGCTTCACAAAGCATGTATTTTATGTATATTTCCATCTTCATGCTCAATAATAGCCCAATTTACAAAAATATGACAAGCTTTTAGCTTTTGAGTTTACTTTTTTACAAAAATAGGAAATAAAGCTAATGGACGGTGCCCATAGAGTCTGGCACGCCCAATCTCAATGTCCAAATAGAAATAACATATCCATGCGCATAGGCGCATACAAAAATAATAATAAATAATCGATACCTCAATAGACATAACAAAATATAGGCGTGGCGCCTATCAAAATATAATCCATAGGTCGAATACTCGCTAGACTCCAATGCTTTCCTCCGCCACTGCTGCTATCTCTACACAACAACTGAAGCATTCACAATCGTTAGTAAAATAATACAATTAAACCGACAAAAGTGAATACCTAGCAGTCTTCAGCTACATAAATAAATCAACTGGTTAGAAATAAATCCTAACCTTAATTTATTACGAGTGCGCACTCTAAACTCATAAATGTTTATTAATTTAATATGTATTTTGCGGAATCACCCGCTATGGAATCACCCATGTACACACTAAATTAATGAAACGCCCGAAAAGGACAGGCGTCCCCATCAACTTCTCACACAAAGAATCCACTTTGTGTATGAGCCCCGGTCATCTAAGTTTACGGAATCCACCGTAAAACCTCACGGAATCCACCGTGGCACGGAATCCACCGTGGCACGGAATCCACCGTGGAATATGCCTCCTGGCATCAAATAGAGATGGAAGAATGAATATTGAGAGAGATAGCATACTACTCTCAACTCTTGCTCCAAGTCTTTGTCTTATTTTCTCTCTTGACTTTTGACATGATCATGCAAATGAAAATGTCATACATATATGTCATATTCCATAAGAAGCCAACTATGTCTTATCTGTATGGCATATCCAAGATAACCTTAAGTATCAACCCACATATGCACTCAATAGATCTCAAGAAGGTACTCTTTCTAATCAAATATGTGCAATGCTTCTTACTCATTCATTAGCCTTTCTAGATATTGATACAAAAAGTATCCTTTCTCAAATCTCTTCTATTAATTCTATGTATTGTGGAATGAAATGTGATCTCTTCTAGATACATAAATGTCTTATTTTATATTGTTTAATGAAGATTTTAAAGGAAGTGAAAAAACTGCATTGAGTTCTTTCACAAATGCCACAACTAAGATTAACCATGTACATGCTTTATATATTTCTGATGATTGTATAAACAAAAATTCTCATAACAATTTCCACGAGGTCAACGAAATGACTTAAACATCCCACCACATTTATGCTACAAAATTAGCATTTATTCTAAAGCTATATCCAATGATATTTCTTTTGTGATCATTAAGACTATCCTTTCAAAAGGGAATTTTACATGTACAAGCATCTCTCCAAGGGAAATCAAAAGGATGCATTAAAGATTACCCATGATTTTTTGAGAAACACAAATCCTTGAGGAAGGTTTAGCTATAGAGGGTGAAAGTTAGTGACAAGAATCATGATGACTAAGATTAGACACACTAATTGTTACTCAAGTGAATTAGGTTCCAAGTTTAATTGACTCATAAACACAATCTTGAGTAGACATGGACAAGACCAAAAGTGCAAAGTACAATAGCATTGCATTGAAATGATTGTCAAGTACGCTCTTTTATAGTAGCAAGATGGTTCCATTATCTACATGACATATCCTAGATAACCTGAAGTATCAACCCACATATGCACTTAATAGATCTTAAGAAGGTACTCTTTCAAATCAAATATGTGAAATGCTTCTCATTCATTAGCCTTTCTAGATATTGACACAAAAAGTCTCCTTTCTCAAATCTCTTCTATTAATTCTATGTATCATGGAATGAAATGTGATCTCTTCTAGATACATAACTTTCTTATTTTCTATTGTTGAATGAAGATTTTAAAGAAAGTGAAAACCCATTGTATTTACTCTAATGTATGGAGTTCTTTCACAAATGCCACAATTGAGCTGAACCATGTAGGTGCTTTGTATATTTGTGATGCCTTTATAAACAAAAATTCTCATAACAATTTCTACTAGGTCCAGGAAGCAACATAATATTCCACTACATTTATGCTACAAATTCACCATTTATTCTAAAAGCTATATCCAATGATATTTCTTTTGTGATCATTAGGACTATCCTTTCAAAAGGGAATTTTACATGTCTAGGCATCTCTCCAAGGGAAATCAAAAGGATGCACTAAAGATCACCAATGATTTTTTGAGAAACATGGATCCTTGAGGAAGGTTCAGCTATGGAGTGTGAAAGTTAGTGACAAGAAGCATAATGACTGAGACTAGAAACATTGACTGTTACTTAAGTGAATTAGATTCCAAGATTGATTGACTTGGACTCATAAACACAATTTTCAATAGACATAGACAAGACTCAATGTACAAAGTACAATAGCATTGCATTGAAATGATTGTCAAGTACACTCTTTTATAGTTGCAAGATGGTTCCACTTTTCCTCATTGTGCATATGGGAAAAAGGAAACTCTTCCTAGATTAAGCTACATGTTCCTTGCCTACCTGTTTCATACAAAGAGGCACATATGGGTGTGATTGCATATTTCTCAACACCCTCCTTAATCACAACTATTAAAAAAAGCATTGAGTATACAGAGGCTATCATGAGTAGAACCTTGTAGCTAAGTGTAGACATGGAAAAACCAACCATATAAAGCTAGAGGCTATCACAAAGCCTCATTAAGTGTGTTGAGGCTATAGTGCACAGGTTACATGAGGAGTCCAAGGCTTATGATAAGAACATTAAAGCATATACATACAATGCTCTAAAAAGGAAGGTCTGAATAATGGGAATAGAAGAACTGATGAGGCTTGTCCTTGTACTCTTAAGTGTCTTCTTCTTCTTCTTCTTCTTATTCTTCTTCATGGTATTCTTAATCTTTGACATTTGGAAAGTAAAACACTATATGAGAGAATTTGAAAATTTCCATACACTTTGGGAACCTCGATATCTTTATTATTTGACCACATGGTCAAATCTTGTTGTCTTACTTAAAGGTAGAGTCTATCCTAAATATTATATAAGCTACCTTCCCAAATCCCACTTTCAAATATGGATCAAGATTTAGCCACGTGGTCAAATATTTGTCACTTATTTAAAATTGGAACTTGGAAAAATTTCAAATTATCTAATATGGTGTTGTAAGCCTTATGTGAACTTTTTCTGGTATAATAAATTTTTTCTATATGCCTAGTTCTTTTACAAAAGTCACAAACAATTCCTTTCTTCCTTTTATACTTATTCACATACAGCACTTGCTCTTCTTTTGAAGTGCTTTCTTCCTCTTTACGTTTGAGCTTTTTCTCTTCCTCAAGGAGTGATGTTTTGATGTCTAGCAACTTTGGATTAGGTATATTAACTAGTGTAGTGAAGACATTACCAAATTCTAGAGGAAGACTCTTGAGCAAGACTCCAATGCATATTTCTTCTTCCATTTTTAAGTTAATTCATGCAAGTTGAGTTAGAAAAATTTTCACATAATTATGGTGAGTTGCAAGGGATGTATTAGCATTCATACCCAATCTAAAAAACTCCATCAATAATCCATATTTTTATGGTTTAGATTGGGCACCAAACTGTGTACCAATTGTTCACAAGTGGCATGAGATGCATCACATGTGTCTACATGGTGGATATAATTGTCATAAAGCTCAAGCTTGATGATGGCTTGTACTTTTCCATCACTCTTTTACTAGATTTTTGCAAGAGAAATACCTTTGGGTTCCATTTCTTGGCCACTGGTTATTAACCAAAGGCCCTTCTTCATAAAAAATCAACTTGATCCTTTTTTGTCAAGTGTGAAAGCCAATTCCTTTGAAGTGGCATGACAATGAATCTTTTCCCATATTGGATCACAAGAGAAGTAGAAAACCAATACAAAAAATCTCATATCAAACCAACAAATGAGTTTCTTGGATGTGTCAAGAGACACATTTGCTAAGAACTAATGAGTATCAAAAGATACTATGCCTGTTGAGATTCACGTTGAACTTTGATGGTTGAATTTTCCCCTCCTTGTCGATTTGATGTGAAATTTTTGTTGGAAACTAAGTGGTATAGTAGATCAAAGTGGCAATGGGTTGGTTGAATTGAGAGGAGTGAGAAAATAGAGTGAGAAAACTGAGAGTGAGAAAATACAGTGAGAAATGAGCTTGGATGAAAATGGCTATGGCTCCCTTTAGGGTTTCTAAACAGCGAATGCGAAAAAAATGAAACATAGGAATGTTAAGAGCTTAATGTCATGAATTGATATGCCAAAAAGTTGCGCCAAAGATAGTGGAAGAAGTATCCAAAAGGAATCACATAGAGATGTGGGCTGTATTCAGAGATAAAAGAGCTTCAACAGAGTAGGTGGTGGCAGGTTGTGGCAGTTAAGAGAGGTAGAGTGAAAATGGAGTGAGAGATGAAGTCTTATGATGAAGCTAACCTGATTAGAGGTTGTGGGAGCTGGAAGAACATTGGGCTGAGCTAAACCGAGCTCAACATGGCTTTGATACCATGTTGAGAGACATAGATCCTTGAGCAAGGTTTAGTTATGGAGGGTGAAAGTTAGTTGAAAAGAAGCATGATGATTGAGACTAGACACATAGATCATTGTTACTCAAGTGAATTAGGTTCCAAGATTAATTGACTTGGACTCATAAACACAATCTTGAGTAGACATGGACAAGACTAAAAGTACAAAGTACAATAATATTGCATTCAAATAATTGTCAAGTACACTCTTTTATAGTTGTAGGATAGTTCCACTATTCCTCACTGTGCCTATGGAATAACTCTATCTAGATTGAGTTGCATGTTTGTTGCCTAGCTATTCCATACAAAGAGGCACATATGGGTGTGATTGCATATTTCTCAACATGATTGCATAGTTGATGTGATTAATACTACCAATGATCATGCAAACGAAAATGCCATACATATATGCCATATTCTACAAGAAGACAACCATGTCTTATTTGCATAACGTATCCGAGATAACTTGAAGTATCAACCCACATATGCACTCAATAGATCTGAAGAAGGTACTCTTTCATATCAAATATGTGCAACTCTTATTACTCATTCATTAGCCTTTCTAGATGTTGATACAAAAAGCATCCTTTCTTAAAGCTCCTCTATTAATTATGTGTATCATGGAATGAAATGTGATCTCTTCAAGATACATAATATTCTTATTTTCTATTGTTTAATGAAAATTGTAAAAAAAGTGAAAACCCATTGTATCTACTCTAATGCATAAAGTTCTTTCACAAATGCCACAATTGAGATGAACCATGTACATGCTTTGTGTATTTGTGATGCTTTTATTAGCAAAAGTTCTCATAATACTACAAGATACATGCCTCATACTGACGTTCAAAGCGACATAAATGTTCATCAAAAAAATTTCCCCAATTGTCGCTAAAAGCGTCGATATAAGATTCTCTATGAAATCGTCACAAAAACTGTTGCTGTTTGTGTCGTTATTTGAGTCGCTTTTGCAATACAAATAGTGACATATAAAGCAATGACATATAAAGCAATGGTTTGCAATGTGCATAGCGATGACAATAGCGATGTATGCATAGAAATTAGAGATGCTAATAGCAAGAGTTTTAGAGAAAACAAAATTGTGACAGGGCCGCACATATAGCAATCATGTGCTATATAATATTCTACAAATGAATTACATGTTGGATACACAATGGTTATCAACAAGACGAGCAAGAAATCTACTTGAACCCACAAGACTGATAATTCATAGAAGAAATACAATACTGCTAATGATAACTCATGACATTACATGAAACCATGGAGAGAGAGGAGAGCCAAAACTAACATGAAATTCTATCTGTAATTATCACAATATAAAATTTTATACAAAGGATGATAAGTACATCTAAGAAATAATACATGGAATATGCTTACATAGATCACAGGACAAAAAAATAAGAGGGTGTGCACTACACGAATCTAAGCGTAAGCTATAGATCCTCGCTATCAAAAATCTCGTCTTAATGCAAAGAAGCATCAAATGGACTTTGCAAAATGAACAGCTACACATTAGTCCACTATGCATAATGCATATTTACAAAATAGTAACTACGGACAAGAAAGATGATTGGCTTAATAGGCCGCCACATGCATACATTGTATCGATGAGTGCACTAGGACCATGTCTCTCTGCATATCGAGTCTCCAAGCCAGTGGGATCACGGTTTGTGATGGAGTGCTGCAAAGAAAACAAAATACAATTGTTAGAAACATGATTGTTAGTACAAGTGATATTGCAAATAAAAAAGTGAGAAGAACAAAAGAAAAACTTACAAAGTTCTCTAGATAATTCTTGTGGGAGCTACTCCCTAGATGATGCACAACCCCTATCTCCAATCGTGTCCTCGCTGCCTCCTGCTATTGTCATCAACGTCCTAGAGAATCTATAGCATCCTTCCTTAGTTTGTGCCAATCATCTGTGTCTAGCCACTTGGACTTTGAGGCACCACTCTTGAGTGCCTTGCGTACGTCCGCTGATCGTCTATGTGACATGTATGCATGAATACACTCGATCATCCACCTAGTGGAAAACCTCTTTGTTGGAGTAGGTACTGGAAAATCCTCATGCAAGAATGCCACTATATAGTTCTTGCTCCCCTTAGGTAATATTCTTTTAATGATCTAAGATGTTGTGCCTAAAAAATTGTTGGCATAACTCTCTCATGCGAGACGTCACCCTCCTTCCCTCATCATTCATGATCATAGTACCTATCCTATCATCTGCGAAGTATCTATACCCCTTTGGGAATATACATATAAGGTGTATCCTCTTCCACCTAGGACTGCACTCCTAGGCATAACTAGGAGACCCCTCTATATTTGGTGTACCCATGGAGATAGTATCTCTTGGAGTAACACCCATAGGGGTGCTACCTATGGACGACTAAGCAAAACCCAGAGTCACTTCAGTAGATGTCCCCACAGAGGTGTAACGAATCCTAGAGGTAACACGTATCCACCAGAATGATGAGACGGAGACACTACATCGATTCCTTCACAACACCCACTTGAGCCACCCTCTTTGGAACATGTATGAGAGCGAGAAATAGCACCCCTATTTGGAACCGACCATGGGCTCATAACATCCATATCTCCACAGCACCCCCTAGAACCGCTCCCTCCATTGCAACCTAGTCTAGAGCATTGACATTGTCTATTGAAAATCGAAACATCAGAGCATACTAAAGTAGATCTCATGGAATGGCCCGATGGTGTTCGAGACAACTCTTGGTCTGTTGCCATATCTCTAAATTGAGCCATCTTATCTAGAGACATACGTGTGAATATCTCATACAACTCCTCGTCACCTGTCCTTCAACTCATCCTACTCTCCAAGTGTCATCAAAGATAACCTATACAAACAGAAAATGATGTTAGCATAATCAATATAAAGATTTAAGTAAAGCATGGTAATATAACTCTTTAAAAAATGATGCCACTTAAATTGCATATTCTAAAGTACCCTTAAAAGTGATTCATTAATGAATTGAGTAGGAAGATGCAACAAGTATGACGTAGCCTATGGTCCCATGTCAATCTCTCGGCACAACTCCACGTACATTGGAAGGTCTATAGATAGGTCACCATAGAAGGAGGCACAATCCATTGTGGATCACATTTTGTCTATGTGCTCAACGTGAAAATGTGACCCACGCAACCACACCACTGCGTAGATTTTGTACTATACATTGAAAAGGTTAGATTAGTTGTTGCATATAAAATCTAGATACGATAGCTTATAAAACATATAACCACCTTTGGACTATATCCCCTCAAAAATTCCCACTCCTTAGTAGAGACCTCCACCTCTTTGTGAGAAGTTGCAATCAAAGCTCCATGTAAACATTGCATAGACATAAATCATAGCATCTCCTCCATGATCTCAGGATATTGAATTGGTCATGATGCGTAGTGTGTCAAAATTTTAGTTGCGCTTCTTCACGATCTTTCCTGGTCTCCTCGTACTTAGCAAGCTACTTCTCAATGGATGCATGATGCAACATAAAAAAAGATTCACTTTCTTCTCCATTACAGTATCCATCCTTTTTCTACCCCATCTCCAACCACCACATCTCCGATCAACAGTCTAACATTGTCCTTCAATGACCATAGCATATTGTTGTTTGAATCCACCAATGATAGCCACTGTGAAATATGCACTAACACCTTCGACGCCATCCAACCTTCGACTATGCTACCTTCTGGATGAGCTCATTGTTGCACAAAGACTTTCAGGGTTTTCATGAAGTGCTCCAAGAAGAACATCCATTGTGTATGGATGTGTTTCGTAATCTCCACTTCATCTATAAGATGCACCAGGAGGCGAGTTTGTATCATGAGTATAGTGGTGGGTAGGTAATTCTCAAAGAGACGACCGTCTCCACCACTCTTCACCTTGCAGATCCAGTAGAGGATATCTTGATCTCCTTCTATGAGATCCATTGCACTAAATTCAACAACCTGTAAATCACCTCACGTGTTTTTGGAGTGAGGCATTCCGTGATCACGATTAGTAGTACAAACTACCACAAATGAAGCATTATAAACACTGACTAGACACTAAATAGCAAAATATATAGGCTACTTACAATTGAGGCTAGTACCACAAACCTGAATCATGGGATTTTAGCCTTGATAGCTAGTCATCTTTAGAGAAAGCAGATTTGAGGGAACCCATCATACCCGTGGGGGTGCAGATCAACTTGATACTTTACTTCACGATGTGATCTTCTTTAGTGGACACGATCTAAGGAGTGCAAGGTAGTTGCAAGTGACCATCAGTGCTCGACTATGGCTAAAGTGCCTCCCTCTTGCCTACCTTCTTCAAATCCATCCCTACCCCTGCACTGTCTCTCATTCCTATGATGTGGCCCAATAATAAGCTACCCACATTCTTGAAAATATATATGCGATTCAATAAATGGGTGATATATAAATGGGTCTAATAGGACAACTCGTAGAAAATTGAGAATCACTATATTTCGCTTAGATGTGATTCCGTATGTACCATTTTCAACTCGTACCACGTTTGTGCGTTGTCATGATGTTATGAGGACATAGTGTGAAAAAGTATGGAATGCATCATCATCTGACTTCTTTATTGATCTAGAGAGTCAATGTGATATGAGCCATTAGTACTAGTGTGAGTTGCATGGATTATCCAAAAATACTAGATTTTTGGATAATTTTAGTTTATTTTTTATATTATTTATTGTAAAAATTCAAAAAAGTTAGAAAAAGATTCTAGATTAGGATGGCATGCAAAAATCTAGTTACTTTTTTAGCCAATTAGGGGATTTTCACAAGAAGGAAAGATTGATGAAATTGCACGCGTCGCAATCGCTATAAACAGGCTAAAAATTGCAAATTGAATGGAAAGAAGAAGTGATCTGGGAGATCCGTGATCAAGTGTCCTGGAGTTTTACCCCCCTTTCGGAGCCCATAGAGCCATCAGATTTGGGTTTCGAGTAGCAAAGAAGGAGCTATAAATTTTATGCACGTTTTGTTCTAAAAGAAGCTCTAGGAGATCTAATGCTTGGAGATTGCTTTTGAGTAGTGCGAAGATTCCAGGTTCTTTCAATACACATTGATTCAATTCATTGTGATTTGTCTTTGTAGTGTTTACCACTTGGGTATTCTCTATCTTCTCTTTCATCTCCTATCTCTACTTCCTTCTACTTCTGATCCCCGGTAGATTCGACCTTTCGAAAAAAACCCCTCCGACATTGGGTGAACCCGACGTGAAAGGTCGTCAGAATAAGGAAAGATAAGATGGGAGAACCTTCGAATACATTCTCCAGTGATGTTTTGCAATAGTTGGTGCAAAATATGAATATGCTTATGCAGGTACAACAACAACAGGTGACACAAGCTTCAGCTCAAACAAAAAGTGTTGTGATGAATGCTTTGCAAGTAGTTGAGCGTGAGGTGAAGTTATTCAATGGCATGAATGTATCTGCATATGTATATACTTATGCTCAAAAGATGGAATTCTTTGGGATGGCTCAATCTGCATGGAGATAGTATTTTGTACATGTTATTGTTCATGAACTAAAAGCATGGATTATTGAATTATACTTGTAGGATGCAGACTGGGTAGCCTTCAAGAAGAGACTCATGGAAGAATTTTACATTGAGGACACCAGTTTGATTAGGCGCAAGACTTTTCAGGAGTGGATTATACAACCTAATAAGGGTCTTGTGGCTACAGAATTGTTAAGAGAATTTGAAAGTCGATTTGAGGAGTTGGATCTCACAGAATAGCAAGCTCTTGCAAGTCACAAAATTGAATTGTTTCTACAAGCAGCTGATCCTGAGCTTCAAGAGAAGCTTGATGATTTGTTGGAGAATCAAACTACAGAGACTGGTTTGAAAATAGAGTGAAGATATTTCAAGGAAGTTGTTACTGTGCTTGTTAAGAAGCATAGAAGAATAGAAAGATTGCATGTCTCTAGCTTGCCCACTATTACAAGCAAAACAGTTGAAGTATCCAGTAAGCCACCCGCTTCTGTGGCCAACCCTATGGCTGTACCTGCTATTGTTCCCTCTGTTAGGGAAGGTGTCTTGGATGAATTAGTCAAAGGGATGCGGGATCTTCAATTTAAGGTTGCAAATTTGGATAAAAAAGGACAAGAGGAAAGGGGACGGGTAGCAGCCCCTAAACTTGGAAAAAGATGTATGTGGCGTGACAGTTTGTAGCATGAGAGAAAGGATTGTGCTGCCTATTAGGAGGCCTTGGCAAAATAGCTCATCTTTTGGAAAGATGGCAAGGTCCATACACAAGAAATGGGATTGCCTCTTGCTTAGAATTTTGGAAAGGGAGGTATGCAGAAGTTGTTAGAAGACTTGGCTGTCCGAAATGCTGATGCGGCAGTACATGCTTCTCCTTTTGGTCTACAGTTGGATAGAATGCTTGGCCAAGTGATGGTTTGTCCAAAGGCTGAAATATGGACACATGCTTTACATGCAGCTGAAAAGAGAGAGGTCACTGATAGTGAAATTTCTCATGCAGGGCAAGACATTCATGGCATAACTGGTTGGGAATCACTGGTAGATGCATATTCACTGTATGCATATTTAGCAAAGGTACAAAACACGGATGTACTTGTGGAAGACAAACGAAAAAGAGATGAAGATATTGTAGGGACATCTAAAAGAACGACAAGAAGAAGTTAGGATCAGCCTAAAGCTGCAAATCAGCCACCTCCCGAGCATGTTATGGAAGAGGTCAGTCAAGAGCAAAAACAAGATAACAAACAAGAGGGCAAAAAGAAGGGCAAGCAGCCAGGATATAAGTTGCAATCTGGCATTGAGACAACCACAGATCTTAAGAAGGCTCTTGAAGAACGGATCTTAAACAGTCGGGTGGAATTTACCTTGGGAGAGGTGCTTGGCATTGCCAAGCGAGAATTTCATGATGAGATCATTGACATAATTAAAAGGAAGCGTCAGTTTCTTGGTGATAGCACTAGTGCATTACTGCAATTTGAAGAGGAAACTGGTTTGTTGGGTATTCGGGATGAATATGAGCATGAAGTAAGTACAGGATTATCTATACAGGATGCTACTAATCAATGGACGGCATGTGGAATAGAGAAGAAAGTGGCTGAAAATGCATTGTCTTGTAGCAATATGCATGGTGGAGTAAGGCAAATGCAACAATATGGAGAAGAGACTCTAGGATTTATTCCTCGAAGTCGCTACACAAGAAATCATTGGGCTAGAGCTACCACTGAAACGGTAGTGAAAATAGGGGAGTGTGAAACTCCTTATGTTGCTTTACTTGACCATGGGTCTGAGATAAATGTCATTGAGCATGGATTGTATGAAAATGGTGCATGGCATGTAGACACTGATCATGGTTGGCGAATGAGGGCTGTAAATAATTCTTCAGGGGAGCTCTATGCTGCATGTCCTAATGTAAAAGTGATGATTGGTGATGTACAAGAAGAGAAACACTTCTTTGTGCAAGATAATTCCTCATATGCAGTGATTTTGGGACAACCCTATATTACAGGTGTGCATATGGAAACAAAGGTGCTTGATGATGGTTCTGCTTATGCAAGAGTCAGAAGCAAGGATGGGAGAAAAGCAGTTCAATTTCTTACTGTTTGTGTTAATCATCCTAGAAATCGGGATACGCTTCGAGAGTCTCCTTTGGTTCCAAATGCTGTATTGCGGGGCTACAGTAGTGTTGTTTAGCGTGTGTACTCGACTCTTGATGAGATGAAGCATGTATTTACTATTGGTAATTCTTAGTTTATAGCAAATAGTCATGTTGGTTTAAGCCTATGGAAGCTATGTGTAGGGCTGAATGTATATCTATGAAACGGGCTATTAAGAAATTGAGAGCATTGGGGCTGTTAGCTAAAAATGATGGCATTTCAGGCATCTTTTATGGGTTGAATATTACTAACACTATGGCTGAAATTTCAGCAACTATACATACAGAAAATGAGGCTGAAAACAAAGTATTGTCAGTATGTTTGTTGGATATGTATGATGTTATAGCATTGTTTGCTCAGTACGAAGGATTACAATGGGCTGAAGCACTTGTGGAGACAAAGTATAAGACAGTTGACAAAAAGGTGAAACCAATTGCTTTGCCACTTCCACCAGAGATTGAGGGTATGTATGAAAAAGTGTCAAGGCAGCCAAGCTTACGAGATCCTAAAGATATAGGTCATCAGTTTACATCTAAAACATTACAGGAATTGAAAGTTGGTGCATAAGGGTTTCTTCTGCCTACTAAGAGAGACTGTTTTATGCAGATGCTGGCTAGACATGGGAAGGAATTTGCATTTCAGCCAAGTGAAATAGGTTGTGTGGATCCAAATGTTGTCTCTCCTATGGTCATATTTATTGTGCCACATGTACCATGGAACTTGAGACCTATTCCGGTGCCTAAAGCTTACTTGCCAAAGCTGATGGATTTGCTAAATAAAAAGATTCACATGAAGATCTTGGAGCCTTCTTTAGCCCCGTACTCAAATCATTGGTTTACTATGTCCAAAAATAATGGGGCTTTGAGATTTATTCAAGACATGCAATTGGTCAATAAAGTGACCATAAGAAATGTGGGTGCAGGTCCTGTGGTTGATGAATTTGGAGAGGCTTTTGTAGGTAGAGCAATCTATTCTTTGGGTGATCTTTACTTGGGTTATGATCAGTTTCAGTTTGCAATTGAAAGCAAGGATATCACAACCATGAAGACTCCTTTGGGGTTAGTACGGATGTGTACTCTCCCACAGGGTGCAACAAACTCAGTGGCACACATGACAAATGCTATGAATAGGGTACTCAGGGATTTTGTACCACAATTGACTATGCCCTTCTTGGATGATGTTCCAATCAAAGGGTGTGTAGTGGATGAAAAGAATGAAGCTGGATGCTCATGGATACAGATAGTTTGTTGCAAACCATATTGCTGATTGTGAGAGGATTTGGATACGTCTAGAAGAGGTGCATTTAACTCTTTTTGGACAAAAGTGTTAGCTATATATAGTCTGTCTATATATAGCGCCCCAGGTCCCCTCTTTATATTCCTATAATGTGTGCTCAGTTGACACACTTCTGGGGTTCCACTTCCGGTGTCTCATATCTCTCTTCTCTCCTCTCTTCCTTTTGTCTCTCTCGTCTTCCTCGCAGTTTCCAACATGGTATCAAAGTGAGGCTCTACAACATCAACATCGTCTTGCTTATCAATGCCAGTATTGAGAAATAGGAATAGCATGTTCTAGATAATCAGAAGGTGATGTAGCAGATGATGATTCTGCTACCCTCCTCCCCTCGCCCCTCCCCCATGGACTCCTCCTATAGTAGCCCCTCCCATGGCCTCCTCAAAGGCCTCGGCTGTGACCGTGATCGGCCCTGTTCTGTTGGCCCTGCCGGCCGCCACAACGACCTCAAGCGCTCCACCCCCTCCTGTGACCACGAGAATGGAGGAGCCTTGCACGAGCGTGGCAGAAGTGACAAGGCCTCGTCGGAGGAGATGTTGGCCAGCTTGCCTGCCTCTCGGTCCTTTGTCGATCATGATAGCAAGGACAGGGGCAAGGAGGGGCGCGAATTCAGAAGGAAAGGGCATGGCACTGAGAAGGAAGGCGGGGATGAGTACGAGGACAGCTCTGACATAGCGGACAGAAGCCGCAATGCCTTGAGAAAGGTGTCAATCCATGAGCATTTCGATAGACACTACCCCAGAAAGTCCTATGCAGTAGAGCGTGATAGATCTGAGAAAAGTGATGGTACTACAAGGATCGGGGTTTAAGAGTCTTCACTAAGGGTTCTGCCCTTCCGCCATAGACACGGAGCTTTGGCTTTTTGTTAAAAGATATTGTCATCATCCGTCAACACCGTCTCTCTCCTCCTCATAGCGAAAGCAGTCAAGCCACAAAGAAAATTTTTCCATTTTCAGAAAGCTTCAACGCTTGCATCTCTTGCTGCTCGCGAATGCGAGCTTCCTGTGCATCTCCTGCATGCTCGCTTCTTCTCACTAACCATTCCCTTGCATTGCGTGTCTCCTTGATGAGAAGTGAGATACGGGTGTCGATAAACCTGGCCGGAGCTGTGCGTCGGCACAATGACTGGCTCCCGCATTTGACGATCAGCCTTCTTCTTGTGTACAGAGCTGAGAAAAGGCCAGTTGTGGATATATATTAGCATGGGCCCCACAGATTTTGACGGGTTCAGCCTGTACCAGATAATTATGGGTCCCACAAATTAAAAAGGCCCCTAAAATGAGGTTTGGTCTCTCCTCGACTGACTCCCCGGGTTTCGAACCCTGTACCTTGTCTGTTAGAGGTAGACCCTCAGAACCATGTACCCGCGTGAGAAGACGATGACAAGCCTACATCATCCAAATTAATTATTAAAATAAATATAAAAATTTAAGCTACCGAAAAGTTATCGGGAGAGAACCGACACGTCCCAAAAATCTGGGGCTCTTTTTCCAACATTCATTAGGTCAGGATACTTCTTCTATTGGCTTCACTGGATTTAGTGAGGAAACCAGGTCAAATCCTGTCCGAGGTGATGGTGCCTTTCAACAACAACTTGCAAGTAGATTTGTGGAAGTTGATACTCTGTCACAGAAGGACAACTTTGATGGTACTAATTTGTGTGGTGAAGGGGGTTGTGACATGATCCTACAGGCTTCGTGTGTAGGAGCCCCGACGCCAAGATTTGTGGAAGTTGATCCTCTGTCACACAAGGACAATTTCGATGGTAGTGATTTGTGTGGTGAAGGGGGTTGTGACATGATCCTAGAGGCTTCGTGTGTAGGAGGCCCAACGTCAAGATGTTACTTATTTGCTGATATTGCAAATTTTCTTGCTCAATGTTGGGTTGATCCCATCTCATCTTTTGATTCAGTAGTGGTGGCGGTACATTTGGGTGAAAGTGAACATCTCCCAAGATTGTCTGCAAGATCTGGGAATGCTAGTCCAGAAAATCTGCAGCAGGGCTGATTACATCTAGGTTTGTCATGGTAGACGACAACCTTCGCATGAGAAGGTTGAGGTTTTAAAACTTCATTTTGTGTTGAACATGGTTCCAGAAAGCTGGAATTTTTCAGAACCTGATGTTGGTATTGCAATGCTTCATGATGCTTGCCCTAGTTCATTATTCCATTGATGCTTCATTTCTTACTTTTGGATGTTGATATTACCATGCTTCATGATGATCGTTGTCCTCGTTCGTTATTCCATTGATGCTTCATTCCCTACTTTTGGATGTTGATATTGCCATGCTTCATGATGATTGTCCTCGTTCATTATTCCATTGATGAAGTCTATATTCTAGCTGATGATACATCGTTTCGTTTATATTCTTTCTAACTGATGAGGGTCTATATTCCAGTTGATGACAAATTGTTTTATTTATATTCTGTTCATGGGGCCCCACATGTGTTATGTTGTCTATAGAGCGGTGTCGTGAACCGTCTTTATAGACCTTGTGTTGTTCTAATGTCACTGTAACGTTTTTCTTTAAGTTTTGATGTGACAGATATACTACTTACATCCCAAGTTCAGTTGAAGGAATTTCTTGGAGATTTTATCTTTTGCAGTGATGTCGCTTATCCTTATTTTACATGTTGTACATTTAGGAGTGATAAAGCTCTTTTGATGCCTCTGAATAGGCTGTTGTAATTCACGAGTGATGTAGCTCCTTTGATGCCTATGAATAGGCTCTTGTATGAGTGATGTAGCTCCTTTGATGCCTATGAATAGACTCTTGTACGAGTGATGTAGCTCCTTTGATGCCTATGAATAGGCTCTTGTAAGTTCAACTTTGTAATTTTATATTTTGAATATTAATATAACGGTAGGCCTATATAGAGTTGTGGCTTTTTCCCTTGAGCCCCCAACGGTTTTTTCATCCATAGTAAGGGACCTTTATTTCCGCAGGGGTATTAGCTATATATAGTTTATCTATATATAGTGCCCTAGGTCCCCTCTATAGATTCCTATTATGTGTGCTCAGTTGACACACTTCTGGGGTTCCACTTCCGGTGTCTCATATCTCTCTTCTCTCCTCTCTCTCGTCTTCCTCGCAGTTTCCAACAAGTAGCTGATGCTCTTTATCAGCTTCTAAGGAAAGATCAGAAATTTCATTGGGAAAGGAAGCTTCGAAAAGCAATGAATAAATTAAAGCAACTCTTAAAATCTACTCCTACGTTGAGAAAGGCTGACTATTCACATGGAAAGCCTATCATTATTACTATTGATACAAAGCAATTGGGCAAGATGATGAGGAAGGGCAAAGATATGCAATACGCTTTGGTACAAAAGTATTGACTGAACGACAAAGAAGATGTCCATAGGTCAAAAGAGAATTATGGGAAATTGTGACAGCCCTTAAATGTGATAAGGAGTATTTTATGGGTGCTTATGTAGTCATTGAGATTGATTGTTTGCAGGTATTGGATATGATTACTAGTTGTGCTACCCCAGACATTGCTATGCTCTGGTGGATTGCATACATCAAATCTTTGAACCCTGAATTTCAACATATTGTAGGAATAGATAACCCAATAGCAGATATGTTATCTTGAGCATGCTATGAGAATGAAGATGGGATGATGGATGAGGAGGAAGAAGATGACTTTCTTATGGCTGAAAATGATGTTGCAAGAGTGAATTTAGCAATGCAAGGTGTTGGTACAACATTAACATAAGCTTGGACAACACAGAGAAGACACTTTAGATGTTTCGCATCTTGTGTAGAATTGTTTTTGGAAGACAAATATGCAGGAGAGTGGCTGAGAATTGGTCAATATCTCAGTACGTTAACAAAGAGAGATGAATGGTTAGATGAGGAGTTTCAGAAGATCAAAGGAAAGCCTATGGATTTTGCTTAAAATATAGATACTTATGGAAACATGCTAAAAAGAAATAGGGTATGCCATTGCGAGTTTTTGGTGATAGAGCTTCACAAGTAACTGTTATGCAAGAATTTCATGAAAGCTTATGGGTTGGTCATAGAGGTGTTTGGGGTACGTTTACAAAGATCAAAGAAAGATATTGGTGGGTATGTATAAGGATATTGCTCACTTTGTGGGAACATGTACGACATGTCAAATGTATTCAATTGTAAGACATCGGGATGGATTGCAACCCACATATCCATTGTCTCTTCATTTTAAGTGGGTGGTGGATTTGGTCACAATGCCTACAGGTCTTTGGCAAATGAGGTATCTTGTGCTTGCTAGTGAAGACTTGACTAATCAAGTGGAAGGGAGAGCTCTGCGTACTAAGATGACAAGTGCCATATGTACTTTTCTCTTAGAAGAGATCTTTTGTCGATATGGCTGTGTGGGAAAAATTACAGCAGATAGGGGTGAGCTAGATGCAGATGAGGCTCATAATTTCTTTGCACGATTGGGGATAAAGCTTGCTTTAACTTCATCCTATAACCCTAAAGGAAATGGAAAAAGTAAAAGAGATCACCCACCTATTGTGAAGGCATTGGCAAAAGCATGTGGAGAGATTGATCCACTACAACAAAAACGAGGCATAGACGCGCATGTTAGACAGGCAAAGTCGGGCACGTCTATCATTGTGTCTATATGTGCGTGTAAAAGAGCATATAAATAGACAGGAATTTTGCGTCTATATATCCGCGTAAATAGACGCTAATATAGACGCGCCTTCAGACACGTAATTATTTAACCATCTGAAATTGGACTTAATATAATAAAAAAACCAGAGTTAATAATTATTTAACCACTTGAAATTGATTCTTGAGTATGCATGTGTGCGCATGATAAAAACCATAGAATTAAGAATACACATTAAATCATTGAATAAAAAAAACCAGAGTTAATAATTATTTTTACATTGCTCTCTAATGAATGACAGTTCCTCTAGTTCACAAGCCTGATATAAGTAATTAGTGGCAAGCGACAGAAACCTTATTATACAATTAGTAGCAAGCATTGCAATATGTATCTCATAATTTCTCTACTTGAAGATGATAAAAAATACTTCCTTTTTATTATGGAAAATTCAATTTAGCTTTAAACTTGACTATTGATTCTTGAGTATGCACGTGTGCGCATGATAAAAACCATAGAATTAAGAATACACATTGAATCATTAAGAAAATTAAGTATGTTATAGTGAATGATCCATCGAGAGAAAAGGAAATGAGAGAGTGAGAGGAGAGAGAAAAAACATTAAGCATAATAGGGAAAGAGAGAAAGAGAGGATGAGGGTGAGGGTGAGGGAGGGAGAGAAAATGAGAGAGGGAGAGGAGAGAGGAAAAGAGAGAAAATATTAAACATAATAGGAAAAGAGAGAAAGAGAGGGAGAGGGAGAGGGAGAGAGAGGAAATGAGAGAGGGAGAGGAGATAAGAGAAAAAACATTAAACATAATAGGAAAAGAGAGAAAGAGAGGGAGAGGAAGAGGGAGGGAGAGGAAATGAGAGAGGGAGAGGAAGAGAGAAAAGGAAAGAAAGAACGAGAGAGAGAGGGAGGGAGAAAACATTAAACATAATAGGAAAAGAGAGAAAGAGAGGAAGAGGGAGAGGGAGGGAGAGAGAGAACGAGGGAGAGGTTGTTTTCTTGCTTGTTATTGTAGTAGTAGTAGGTTTTTTTTTCTTTCCTTGTTTATTATTGTTTAGTTTTCTTGTTTTTTGTAGTAGTAGTAGTAGTAGTAGATTTTTTTTTCTTTTCTTGTTTATTGTAGTAGTAGTAGTAGTAGCAGTAGCAGTAGCAGTAGCAGTAGCAGTAGCAGTAGCAGTAGCAGTAGCAGTAGCAGTAGCAGTAGCAGTAGCAGTAGCAGTAGCAGTAGCAGTAGCAGTAGCAGTAGCAGTAGCAGTAGCAGTAGCAGTAGCAGTAGTAGTAGTAGTAGTAGTTATTGTTGTTATTGTTTGTTTTTCTTTTTTTCTTGTTTATTATAGTGGTAGTGGTAGTGGTAGTGGTAGTCGTGATCGTGGTCGTGGTAGTAGTAGTAGTAATAGTTATTATTGTTATTGTTGTTTTTTCTTCTTTTCTTGTTTATTATAGTGGTAGTGGTAGTGGTAGTCGTGGTCGTGGTTGTGGTTGTAGTTGTAGTCGTGGTCATTGTCGTCATAGTCATAGTCGTAGTTGTGGTTATGATCGTGGTCATAGTCGTAGTTGTAGTCATGGTCGTGGTCATAGTCGTAGTCGTAGTCGTGGTCATGGTCATGGTGTAGTGGTAGTGATAGTGGTAGTCGTGGTCGTGGTCGTGGTTGTGGTCGTAGTTGTAGTCGTGGTCATTGTCGTCGTAGTCATAATCATAGTCATGGTTGTGGTCATAGTCTTGGTCGTAGTTGTAGTCATGGTCATGGTTGTGGTCGTAGTCATAGTCGTAGTCGTGGTCGTGGTCATGGTCGTGGTCGTAGTTGTAGTTATAGTCATGGTCGTGGTCGTGGCATAGTCGTAGTCGTGGTCATGGTCGTGGCCGTGGTCGTGGTCGTGGTCGTGGTCGTGGTCGTAGTCGTGGTCATTATCGTAGTCGTCGTAGTTGTGGTTGTAGTAGTAGTGGTGGTTTTCTTGTTTGTTGTTGTTGTAGTAATGGTTTTTTTTTGTTTTCTTGTTTATTGTTGTCTAGTTTTCTTATTTGTTGTTGTTGTAGAAGTAGTGGTAGTAATAGTAGTTTTTTTTTCTTTTCTTGTTTGTTGTTGTTGTAGTAGTAGTTGTTGTTGTTGTAGTAGTAGTAGAGAGAGATATATATTTTGTTAAAGAAAATGAGAGAGGGGGAGGAAGAGAAAAAAGAAGAAGGAACGAGAGAGAGGAAATAAACATACAACATAATAAAGAAAGAGAAAAAGAGAGAGAGATGGAAGGAGAGGAGATAATGAATGGATAAAAAACAAAGAGAAAGTGGTGGCGAGGTTCGGCGAGGTCCGGTGCAACACCATGTGACGGGAAACACTCCAACATATATACATTAATTTATGGTTGGCTGGACGGAGACTTTACATATATTAATTTTTGCTGAGTTACAAGAGAAGAAATCCCTTCTCAAAAAATTTAAGAAAGAAAAAAAGAATGATAACAATTTTTTTTTTTTGCCATAACTTAGACAAAATGGAAAACGATGAAGGTCTTGATGTTCAAGATCACAAGGCGTATCTTAATCAGTGTGTCCCATGTCCTTGCTCTCAATGCAAGGTGGCAATTAGATGAAAATGTCGATTGTCTAGAGAGCAGGTACGACGCTTCGACGAGTTTCAATTTGAGATCATTGATCAAGCGATCTTAGATTTTCAGCAAACGGTAAGAAAAGTTAATATCAATCATGCATTATACTCGTAAGCTAATTGAATACCATATATAAAAAAATTGGGTGTGGCTAGCAAATTTTCTATCCATGGAGATAACGTCTCGTCCCAAGGAGGAGTGCACCCTTTGTGGCTAATTAGAAGAGTTCATGGGCATGCGATGGATGGAGTGCCTGAGCCAATCCACCACTTGAAAGGTGTTACCCAATCTATATCGTCAATACCAGAGGAGATAGGCAGCCTTCCAAACTTACCTACAATATTGGAGCCTGAGGTGGAGACAATGATCAATGCATTGATTCCCATGGATGTCGAGACTTCTGATCCGCTTAGAGAGAAAGCATCCATATCATTATATGATGGATGCTGAGTATCTCACCTGAAGACACTGCTTGCACTCCTAAGTGTGCAAGCAAAATATGGATGGAGTGATGCGAGTGTGGCCGTGTTGTTTAGGTACCTTGTATGTATGCTTCGTTGATTTCTTTTTGGCACTATCATTAAAAATATTTGTGCTTTTTAAAGGTGTTTTATGATTTTTTTCAGGTTATTGAAATATCATATATTACCACCTGCAAATACTATGCCCGAGTCTCGTGATGATACACAATATGTTTTACAAAAGCTTGGAATCGACTACAATATCATCCATGCATGTAGCAACGATTGCATACTGTTTAGATGAGAATACGAGACTATGGAGATATGTCCAAAGTGTGGTACTCACAGATATCGATAGGACGTGCAAGGACAAACCATCCCTCAAAAATTTATTAGACGCTTTCCACTTATTCTCTGCATAAACCACATGTTTTGTACACCCGACATGGCGAGCTTGACAACGTGGCATACGCAGAATAGGTCCACAGATGGAGTTTGACAAATATCAGCGGATTCACGCGTATGGAGCCACATTGACTCTACCTTCCCAGGCTTTACCCGAGAGCCAAGGAATCTTCAGCTTGGTCTTGCAATGGATGGCGTGAACCCATTCGGTCTATGCTCAACTTCTTATAGTGTGTGGCCTATAGTCCTTGTCAACTACAATATCCCTCCATGGCTTTCTACGAGGAAAGGACATCTCATCCTTAGCTTACTCATCCTCAGCCGCTAGAAAGTAAAAAATATGGACGTTTATCTTCGTCCATTAGTCGATGAGCTTAAGATTTTGTGGGAGGAGGGGGTCACCGTGCAAGATATGAGCAAGTGCGATGATCGACATTTTGCCAATATTCGAGCCATTCTCATGTGGATGATGCATGACTTTCTGGGATTCGGAGAGTGTTCAAGTAAATAGGCTTCCAATCTCGTTGGTAATATCCATCATAGCTCGTTCAAGTTTGTATTCACTGGATAGAGGTGTTGGAACAGGTCTAGTTACCTTAGGTTATCATGCATGTCCATTGTGCGGGCCATAGTTAGACTCTTGAAGGTCACGAACCATGAAGAAGATGGTATATCAAGGACACGTACCTTTCTTGCCAGAGGGTCATGAACTCAGGGAAGGTTTTCTTGGATGACCTCCAACACGTATGAATGCCGCAAGCTGGTACGAGCTGAAAATGGTCCACACGGAGTCACATCCAAATGGAATGCGATAGTTCTTAGTTTTCTACGAGTTGCCATATTGGACCCACTTACAGATCAACCACTTGTTGGATCCCGTGCATTTTCAAGAACATGGGGAGCTTGCTATTGGACCACATCATAGGAAAGAGAGACACTATAGGGGCACGAATGGATTTGAAGGAAGTAGGCAAGATGGAGGCGCTTTGGCCGTAGTCGAGTGCTGATGGTCACGTGCAGCTATCTTGCGTTCCTTGGGTTTTGTCCACTAAAGAAGAGCGCATTGTGAAGCAAATAGTCAAGTCTATCCGCACTCCGATGGGTATGATGCATTCTCTTAGGTCTGCGTTTTCTAAAGATGACAAATTATCAAGGCTAAAATCCCATGATTGGAATAAGATATGTCAAGTTTATACTACGAATGGATTGTAATTGGCATGGGCATTTTGCTATTTGGAGTGTAGTCATTGTTCATAATTCTTTCTTATTTGTGGCAGTTTGTACTACGGATCGCGATCGCAGGATACCTTACTCCAGAAAGACGCGGGGCCATTTACAAGTTGTTAACTTTAGTGCAATGGATCTCACAGAAGGAGATTAAGATGTCCTCTATTGAATCACCGAGGTAGGAAACATTGGAGATGGTCTGTCTCTTTGAGAAATACCTGCCTACCAGCATACTCACGATACAAATCCACTTTCTTGTGTATCTTGTAGATGAAGTGGAGATTGCTGGACCTGTCCATACGCGATGGATGTTCTTCTTGGAGCGCCTCATGAGAACCCTGAAATGTTTTATGCGACAATGAGCTTGGCTAGAAGGTAGCATGGCTAAAGGTTGGTTGGTGTCTTAGGCACTAGTGCATACTTCACAATGGCTACCAATGGTGGATCCTAACAACAATATGCTATGGTCGCTGAAGGACGATGATAGACTGACCGGAGATGTGGTGGTTGGAAATAGGGTAGAAAAAAGAATGGATGCTGCAATGGAGGAGAAAGTGAATTGCTTTTGTATGTTGCACCATGCCGCTATAGAGACGTGGCTCGCCATGTACCAGCAAGAAGCGAGGCAAGATCCAGAGGAATTGCAATCTGAAATTCGACGTAGTACACGCCATGGACCGATTCGATATCCCAAGGGCATGGAGGAGATGCCGCGGTTCATGTCAACGCGATGGTTGCATGGAGCTTTGACCACAGCATCTTGCAAAGGAGCGGAGGTCTCAACTGAGGAGTGGAAATTCTCGAGGGGATGTAGTCTAACGGTGATGACATGTTTAGGATTTGTCGTAACTATATTTTATATATGACAACTAATTTGAGTGTTTCAATGTACAGTACAAAATATATAGTGCAGTGTGGTCGTGCGGACGGTATTTTTGCGTGGATCGTATTGACAAAATACGCTCCACAACAGACTGTGGTATCATGGCAAGGTTTGAGCAAGAGAGCCGACGACGGGCAATAGATCCAAACACGGTTATCGATGAGATTAAGTATTTTGGGAACTTACAAAGTATTGTTACAGTGGATTATAGTAGCTTCTCCATGATACTATTCGATGTACGGTGGTTCAAAGTGGTACTTGAAGAAGCTGGAGCAACAGTTCGACGAGGTCCATCTAGATTTCTCGAAATAGATTCTGAAAAAAAATGAATGGATTTGCGCTACACCTTTGTGTTATCGGCCCATTGTGAACAAGTACATGAACTCATTTGCTTGTTGATTGTATTACGACATGATACATGTCACAATAGTTTAATCTCTCTTGTATGTATTTGTGAATAGTTAATCTTCTATCCAAACCCTCGACAACCTTGATGGTGGTATGTTATACCTTCAGCTCTCCGAAGTGCGAGAATATATGATCAAAGCGATGTTTCAAGCATAGATGAGGACAATATGCAAATAGAGGGGTTGATATTGCAAGGGGTGGAGGCCACCAAAAGCTTGGAGCATGTAGAGGAGCCAGCATTGAGTAACAATGATGGAAATACAGGAGTCCAAGAAATCTTTGAGAACGAGATGGACTCATCATTTAGAGCATCCACTTACTCAATTCGTTGACTAATCGCTTATAAGGATACATAAGATATACATTTTAAGTGAGATCATTTTTTAAAGATTTATATTACCATACTTTGTATGATTTAAATTGATTATGCTAACATCATTTTTTGTCTGTGTAGGTGACCTTTGTGGATACTTAGATCATTAGGAGGATAAGTCAAGGAATGAGCAATGAGGAGTTACCAGATATCTTCACGCGCATGTCTCCAAATCAGATGGCGAGATTCAGAGACATGGCGGACCAGGAGCTATCTCAGACATCGTCAGGCCGCTCTATTAAATCTACCTCGACGTGATCAGATGCTTCAGCTTCGAGCAGACGAGGTCGATGCTCTAGACTTGGACAAGAGGGAGGGAGTGCTTCAGGGTTAGGGGGATGCTGCAGAGATACGGAGGCAGTGAGCCTACGGTCGGCTCGAGATACAGGTACTACTCCTCACTCTCGTGGCAGTTCTAGAGAGCGTGGCTCACGTGGTTGCTGTGGAGGCATGGATGTAGTGTCTCCGTCTCGTTGTTGCACTAGAGTTGCGTCACCTCCAGGATTTTCACACCTGTGGGAACGTCTATTCTACTTACTTCGGCTTTTGCTCAGCCATCCGTATAGGTGGCACCCCTATGGGTGCTACACCGATAGATACTACCTTGGTCGGTATACCAGATGTACAGGGGTCTCTTGGTGGATATGCCTAGGAGCCTGGTCGCACGCGGGAGAGGACCTATCTTAGGCATACCCCAGAGGGATATGCCTATCTTGTCGATGATAGGTCAGGAGCCATCATCATGAATGATGAGGGGAGGAGGGTGATGGCTCACATGAGAGAGTTGTGCCAACAATTTTTTCGGCACGTCTTAGATCATTGAAAAAATATACCGAAGGGGAGCAAGGACTACATAGTAGCATCCTTGCATGAGGAGTTTCCGGTTCCAGGCATTGCAGATAGGTTTTCTATAGGCTGGATGATGGAGTGCATGCGTGCATATATGTCACACAAACGATCGGACGCATGCAAGGCACTCAAGAGTGGGGCTGCGAAGCCCGAGTGGCTGGTGCCGACTGAGGGAGGAGGCTACAGATTCTCTAGGACATTGGAGTCAGGAGCGCGAGACGGAGAGGGTAGGACTAGAGACCGGAGTGGTCCATCATCTTGGGAGTGGTGGCCACATGACATATCTGGAGGACTTTGTAAGTTTTTCTTTTGTTTTGATTGCTTATTTTTTTGCAATATCTCCCTTTGTACTAACAATCATGTTTCTAACAGTTAGTATTTTGTTTCCTTTGCATCACTCCATTACAAATTATGATCTGATCGGCCTTGAGACTCGATATGCAGAGAGGCATGATCTCACTGCATTGATTGACCAATTGTATAGACGTGATAGCTCTCTAAGTCACTCATCTTTCTTGTCCGTAGTTACCATGTTTAATTAGAATGCATTATTGTATGGTGGACTGATGTGTAGTTGTTTCTTTTTTTTCAGAGTCCGTTCGATGCTCCTTTGCAGTGGGACAGCTTTCAGATGGCGAGGATGTATAGCTCACCCTTGGATCCCTGGAACTCACACACCCTTCTTTTTTGGTCACCTGATCTGTGTACACATTTTCTATGTAGTAGTGATATCTTGCCATGATTATACCAGTCGCTTTTATTATGCAATCATGTATTTGTTTCATGTATCAGTATTATGATTTAAGTACACTTTGTCTTTATTTACACAAGCATTGTACACAATGCAGAAATTATTTTGTATGGCCTAAATAAAGCTCATAGTGGAGGCTGCCCTGCTACAAAATTTTATTTTCCATGTTATCGTCCCTATTAGCGTCGCAAATTTACATGCACGCGTCGTTATTGGTGTCATTATTAGCATCGCAAATGCGACGTTGATACCGATGCAAATACGATGTTGATAACGACACTAATACCGATTGCTCTATGGCGTCACCAATAACGACGCTTTTTGCGACGATGGGAATCTCTCTTCTCTTTTTTTATTTGCCTCCCTTCCTCCTTATTTATTTCTCTTCTCACCTTTCACATTCACATTCTCTTTCTCTTTTTTATTTCCTCCCTTCATCCTTGTTTATTTCTCTCTCCCTCTCTCTTTTTATAAATGTTTCCTTCTCTCCCCCATCTTTCCTCCCCACTCTCACTTCTTCTCTCTTTTCCTTTCCCTCCCTTCTTTTCTCTGTCTTTCTCTCGTTTTCTCTTTTTCTCTCCCCTCTCTCTTTCTTTCTCTTTCTCTTTCTTTTTTACCTCTTTCTTTGTTTAGCTCTACCCCCTCATTAGTTGTTTCTCTCACACTCATTCTCCTCTCTCTCTCTTTCTTTGTTATCTTTCCTCCTCCTCTCTCTCTCTCTCTCTCTCTCTCTCTCTCTCTCTCTCTCTCTCTCTCTCTCTCCTTTCCGCTCTTTCTCTCTCAATGTATCTCGTCCTCAAGAAAAACAAACAAAAGAAAAGAAGAAAACACAATAACAAAGCAAGAAGAGGCAATGTACCTACCGCAAAGACTAAGGATGGATTCTTCGTCTCCTCTTCACGACATCCCTTCTTTCTCTCTCGTGCACTTCTCCCACTTCTTTGCGTATGGTGGCGGTGGCAGTGAGAAGCTCTCCTTCTCTCTATTTCCCTCTTTCTCCCCCTCTTCCTCCCAAAGCCACAATCTCTCTCGCTCTCCTTTGAAACTATTTGTTACGGAAAATGTCACGCTTGGGTTCTTGGCACTTTTTTTTCTCAGAACGGCATCACTGGGGATGCAAATAGTGACGCCACTATTTTCCATTGCAAATTCCATTGCTATTTGCCCATTCCCTTGTAGTGTAACAATTTGTACCAGGTGAAGAAAGTGACAATATATCCCACCATGTTCATGCTACTAAATTAACATTTATTCTGAAGCTGGGAGTGACCCATCACAATATTATTGCTTTCATTTTAGATCAATTCTAGATGCATATTGAAAAAACATTTAGATATCTTGGTCCATTTATAGAGAAAAATCATATATCTGTAAATTTATATTCTTCATTATATAAATATTGTTGTATAACACAATAGTAGTTAGAAATTGGGTGGGGGCCCTTGTACCTCCCCTTCTTGAGAGGTCACCCATCTTAGTATTATTTGTGTCATTGTGTGCTTAACCAAGATCTTTTCCATAATTGAACTAGTTATCTAGCCCCCAAAACATTAGGTGATGGATGACCAACTATCTATCCAATTATGGAAATCTTTTTCCATTTGGCATACGATTCAAACTTAGTCTCAACTCATTGACATTGCATCGATAGTGAGCTAGTTTACTCTAGCAAGTGTGGATTACACCCCCCTAAAGCCACACCTTGGTTGAGGTCCTAGTGCCACACCCAAGCTCAGTAACCTGAGCTCTGATACCAAGTTAGAAACTAGGTGGAGACCCTTGTACCTCCCCTTCCTGAGAGGTTACCCATCCTAGTATTGTTCGTGCTACGATGCACTTCATCGAAATTTTTTCCATAATTGGACTAGCCATCTAGCCCCCAAAACCTTAAGGTGATAGATGACCTCCTATCTATTCAATTATGAAAATCTTTCTCTATTTGGCCTAGGATTCAAGCCTAGCCTAGTCTCATCGTCATTGTTGCACCAATAGTAAGCAAGTTTTCTCTAGCAACTGTGGACTACATTTTCAACATAGTTTTGGGGTCTCTCTTGGTTTGTTTATTTGTGACTCAACCACTCATGAACCATGGTGTTGACACATAAGACATACATCAAGATGTGCAATATTGGTGCTTCAAAGTTCACTAAAAAGTATTGGGGGAACTCTAGTGCAAATTGTTGAAGCATGGAACACCTATTGCAATTTCAAGAAGATAATGTGACAATATAGCTATAAAATATATGGCTGGCTTCAATGAATACCTTCCAAGAGGGATACAAAAGAATGACTTCACAATAGGTGCTTTTGAACATGGGCTTTGATAATCGTTGCAAGTGCACAAGAAAACCTATCTTATAAAGTGTACGTTTGATAGGTTCATTGTGAACCATCTAACCCATTGGGGAGGGTCTCTCAAATTATTAAGCCCTTGACTCTCATGGCAAGCAAAAGATTTTGACCTTTTGGCCTGCATACAATTTATTGATATGATCAACCAATTGTATCTTGCTGATAAAGCTAGCTTTTGGTCCAAAAAGTGGTTGAAGTACGTGCTCATTCTATGAATGAATGCTATGAGGTTGGTTTGGGTAAAAGCGAAGCATATTGTACATGGTAGTAGTTTGGGTGACACCGTGATTCGTAAATCTCAATCTAGCAATTGGGCAATCAGATTTAGAACAAGCTAGCCACTGTCCACATGTGCTGAATAAGGTAGGGTTACTTCCAATCAATTGAATTCGAAGGAAAGCAGGCAGCACTATAGATGAAAAGACCACATGATAACAATGAAATAGATTGGAGAAGGGACCAATTTGCAAAATTAGGACGATATTTTATTTTTAAATCTGACATGAAAACTATACGATATTAATGTAGTTACTCACTTCTAAGTTCTAAACACATTAGTATCTGGAACAGCAGTCCTGTGAGATCTCCCGGAGGATGTGAGGCTTACTGGCTAAGAGGTGGTCACGAATCACAAAGTCATGAGGCGATGGCTAAACTACAGAAAAAGTATAACTGTAATAAATGCATATGGGCGGGCCTAAGTAGCAAGCTTAGAGAGAGCTAGGCGGAGGGCGCGACGTATTTGCCGCCGGCGTAGTTGAGGGTGGTCTTGTAGAGCGGGAGGTTGTTGGAGTAGTAGTCGCGCAGGTACTCCCCGAACACCACCTCCCGGAACACCGGCGGACTCTGCTCGCTGCACAGGGCCGGCAGGGGCGCGATCTTGGTCTCCTCGGGGGGCCCGTAGAAGGCCGCCAGGGATGTGCGGGGCCGGCCCTTGTTGGCCACCACGCGGTGCTCCACGCTCTTGTACTTGGCGTTGGTGAGGATCTGCATCAACAGGGAGGGAGGCAGGCAGGAGGCAGGAGGCAGGCGCACCACATAGTGAATTAGTAATTTCTAGGAACCTCACGAGCGACAAGAATAATTGTTCTTTACTGATCACTCGTAATTTAAGTACAGCTAGCCATCTAGCTCTGCAGAAACAATTATACTGACGCCATGATCATGATAACGACGACGATGATGTTAAAGGGTGTGCCGGCAGTTCGCGATCATAAGCGTACCTCGATCTGGTCCGCGATGTTGATGATGAAGGCGTTGGGCTCTGGGAAGACGGCCACCCACTTGTCGCCCTTCTTGACCTGCAGGCCGGGCACCTCGTCGGGCAGGAGGACGGTGAAGCTGCTGACGTCGGAGTGGGCGCTGAGGGCGAAGACGAGGCTGGGGTCCGGGCATGGCGGGTAGAAGTTGATGGCCAGGACCAGGCGGTCGATGCTGGGCACCGCCCCGCTCTTCCATATGTACTCCGGGCTCAGCCCCAGGCTCTCGAAGATGGCCTGGTACAGCGTGGCCGCCAGCTGGTCGATGGCGGCCTGATACTCTAGGAGGTCCTCTCTGCAATTCACCTCAAATAATCATATTACGTAAATATAGTCCGATTTCGCTCCTGCTAATACTCATGACAGACGGTCGGCTACTGTTCTGATTAGAGAGAAAATAAGCCCATGATGTATGTATGTATGTGTAAGCACCTGAACACCTCGTGGGCTTCCGCGAAGCCGTTGCACACGCCCGGGCGGCGGCGGACGATGAGGGCGTCCTTCCAGTCCTGGGCGGCGCCCGGCGCGTTGTTGAAGCCCGTGGAGAAGGTGATGCCGCTGTCGGCGTTGTGCGACGGCAGGCGCTTCTTCTCCTCCGCGGGCAGCTCGTAGAACCGCTTCACGCCTTGAAGGATCTTGGGCACGTTCACGTTGTGGTTGGTCACCTGTATGCATGCATGCGGGAGCACCTCGTTTAAAAACCGAAACAAAGGGAACAGATTATGGTCAATTTTCTTTTTTTTAAAGGTCAGAAAACATAGTATCAGCACGAGAATCGTATAGATGTCGATCGAGGTGGGGTTGATGGAGCGACCTGGAAGAATCCCCACTCCTCGCAGGCTTCCCCGATCTTCTTCACCACCTCCGCCCGCCGGGCCGCGCCGTTGGCCGCTAGCAGGTCCGTGAGGTCGATGACCGGGATCTGCAGCTCCGTCGTCACCTCCTCCAGCTTCGGCCGCTCGAAGTCCGGCCGGATGTACCTCTCCGGCACCACACTCAGCCCCTCGTCTAGCTGCTCCTTTATCCCCTTCACATGATCCCGTAAGCTTCCCCCCATCACGATGGGGCCGCTAGCAGCTGCTGCGGGTGGTGGAGCCATATTGATCACCCCTTCTTGAATATCTGATCTGATCACAGCAGTATGTAATAGTGAAGATGCAGATACACTTCGTGCTACTATAACGTAATATCAAAATGCAGGTACACACTAAGAGATCGCAGTAGTGCAAGCGGCAGCTGTTTATATGGAGTGGTGCTCGTGAACAGTTGACGCCCGCCGACTTCTTATACCCAAAAAAGGCTTCCCCATTTACTGCCCGGTCGCTCCCACGCCAAAGGTGCCGCAGGCGTGCTGCCAGCCCTACTTAAGGTGTTGTCCGTACGTTCTGGCCTTTCCTTCTGAAGTTGGGATGGTGCATCGCTATAATCGGCCGATTCGGCTCTCCAATAGGGATATGAATTTAACATGGATAAAACCTTGTTCAAGAGTCACGCCACACCCAAGTCGAGGGAGTTTGAAGGGACTTAGAAGAAGAAAACGGAAGAGTGGAAGCACACATTTATAATCGAAGGGCCCCATTTTTGCTAGACAAGGAGAGAGGTGTATTTGAGGTGAGAGAGAGCTATTCAGAGGAGAGAGAAAAGGGACTTGGAAGAAGGAAAAGAACTAGTGAAAGCATCGAGGCCACGCACACATTTATAATCTAAGGGCCCCACTTGTGCTAGAAAAGGAGGAGGGTTATTTGAGGTGAGAGAGAGCTATTTAGAGGAGAGAGAAAACGGTCTCGAAGAGGGAGAATATGATTTTTATCGATTAATAATTGCCAAGTATTTGGATTTCTCCAAGTTTTTGGAGTACCACCATTTTTTGAGATACTCCATACTGACACAAAGTTAAGAGCATCCAATAAACTAGTCGCATGGTATTAAACTTGACTATATAAACTTGTGCAAGTGAAATTTACTTAGGTGTAGCTTGGCTCTAATAATGAATTTGTTAAGTCTTTTATTTGTTTCAATTTTGAATTTTTGAGGCAGAAAAAAATAGATATTGATAACTTCAACAAGGAGCACCACAGAAAATGGGCTGAAGAGAAACTTGCTCAAGTCCTCTTGCTCATAAAGTTGATGTATTAACAATATTTAGAAATCCATCTTTTCACAAATAGATACATTTTTCAATTTCTTAAGTCAAAATGTAAAATTTTAATATATGTATGCTTATCAAAAGCTAACATAAAATCCTACATTAGAAGCGATACCCATTATCTTGTGCAAAGTATATTATAATTTTCTAAAAATAAGTTATATCATGAAAAGAAATACTCTTTGGAAATTCTTATATCACCAATATATATTATAATAAATCAATACAAAAAATATATGATTCTTATCAACATAATTACAAACCTTTTTGGCAATATCTATTCTATATATTACTTAGAGATTTGCCTTGGGAATCCCAAACCAACTTGAAGGCTCCTAAGCCTATGTGCCACAAGGAAAAGTTTAGTATTCAAGAAATAAAAAGGGCTTTTTCTTGCAAGGTAAGTGGGGGTTATACTCTCTCTCTGTCTCTCTCTCCCTCTCACACACACTCTCTCTGTCTCTCTCTCCCTCACACACATACACACACTCTCTTTCAAGTATATACATATACACTCTTTTAATTGAACATGCACACATTCTCTCTCTCTCTCTCTCTCTCTCTCTCTCTCTCTCTCTCTGTCGATATATAAAATAAAACATTTTAAAATTAAATATATGAAATAATATAATATTTTAATAGTTAAAAATGTATATAGAATGTGTACACACTCTAAAAACATCCATAAATGTACATACACTATAAAAAAAAAGTTTAAAAATTTTAAAATTAATCATATAGGATGAACAAATAATTTTAAGGATTGAGCATGTTCATATAATATGCATATGCTTTAAAATCACACATAAATACACATAGACTATAAAAACATCTAGATAATACATGCACACATACACATATACACGTGCATACATATACGTACGTGTATGAATATATGTATACATGCTCACATATACATAAACATGTATGAGAGAAAAATAGAGAGAGAGAGAGAGAGAATGGATGTACACTTATAAAATATGCACTTACATATATGCACACATACACATATATGGACACACACATCTACACACAAATATACACTACAAGGATATGGAGGTATAGCGACAGCGGTTTCCGACGTAAAATAGTGGTGTCGACGCAAATAGTGATGGTACTCAGATAAAAAAAACACGAGCCGAAACCCGAGTGCATTATTTTGCGCACATACACGAAAGAGAGCAAAAGGGAGAGCGAACATCTTGCATTTGAGAGGGAGAGGGAGAGAAAGAGGGAGAAAGAAGGCTTCTCACCGCTGCCACCATTCGCAAAGAAGAGGAGGAGGTATATAGAGGGCGAAGAAGAACCGCCAAACCCTTCTTTGAGCCTTTACGGTGAGTATATTGTTCATTGTTGCTTTGCTTTTGTGTTTTCTCTCTCTCTTTTACTTGTTTTTGTTAAAATTCGTGTGTATTGAGAGAGGGAGAGGAAATGAGAGAGAAAGAGAGGGGGATGGAGAGGGAGAGGGAGGGAGAGGAAATGAGAGAGGGAGAGGGAGAGGGAGAGGGAGAGAAAGAGAGGGAAACATTAAATATAATAGGGAAAGAGAGAAAGAGAGGGAGAGGGAGAGGGAGGGAGGGAGGGAGAGAAAGAGACACTACAAAGGAAAGGCCCTATAGATGCATACTGTACACGCGAAATAGCGGGCGCGTTTATCAGTGCGTCTATTCGCGCTAGTATATAGAACGCGTCTATACACCCGCGTTTTTAAACGGGCCTATAGATGCGAAAATAAACGCACATATTTTTCATTTCTCATAAAGTCCCTAAATATGACCAAACATCTTAACAGCTAGTATTTTTTTGAATACATTACCAACTTTACTTCTTTCTGAGTATTACGAATATACATCCAATCATTCAAAGCTAATTATATATGCTACAATGAATGATCAATCTCATCTTTAATGAGATTGGCCCTTACTAGACTATCTACCTCTAGGTCTATGTTACCAATAGGCAATGAAACAAATAAGTCTATCCTACTATCAGATGTATTTAAAAAACAAAAAGTAAGCAACTTAGATATTTATTGTATTTTGAGAATGTATCAAGAAGTAATATATATAAAAATAAATAGCTTCTAATATACCTGCTGGCATTGTTAAGGTAGTACGAATGTGTCATTCTTGCCTTGGTGAAATTTTGTAGAGTCAATCACTACAAAACCACTTGGATGATGTCTAATTGTGCAATGCTCACCCGTTGTTACTACTTCTTTAAACCACTTCACATCTAGTACATATATAAAAAATTGCCTAAAGTCAAGCTTCAAAATATCTTGGATCAAGCCACAATAACCTTCCATGGTGCCATTGGTATCCTGGAAGTTTGTAAGGATACCACAATCCTAGGTATTTCTCTTATCATCTATACGTTGAGTTCGAAAATGTTTGCCTTCACACCAAACAGCATTGAACAATGTGCACTAGTAGTACATTATTGAGATCATATTAATGATTTAGTTAAAGATAAAACATGTGAAATTATTATATCCTATATAACTAAAGATAATTTAATTCTAAGTATGTCTCACCTTTGATAAGCAACCTCGCATGTATTCCCACTCCTCTTGTGATATATCTATCGCTTCCTCTTTTTCCATCTTCTCCATTTCTTCATGTAGCCAATCTATATCAATATGATGTGGAAGCGCACTTAAATGTTCTAGATATGGAACATTATGTCCATGTCTAGCACGAAATGCTTTCCTTTCGCTTACTCTTCTTGCCCTTGCTTCTTTATATAGTGTCACCCATTTGCTCATTACTTCGCTGTTAAGCACACAAAATACATTTAACTTACGAAGTTCCTCTTTCATTAGCACTTTGCTCCTTCCTTTTCCTTGAGGTATTATAGAGGTCATCCTCAAATCTTCATAATCTTTCCATAATCGTGGTAAAGAGGGGTCCACTTTAGTAAGATATTCAGAGATTTGTACAAGGGATGATTGCACTAACCAACCCTCAGCCATGCTTCCCTCAAGTCGTGCATTTTGCCTTACAAAATCTTTTAGGGTTTTCATAAAGCGCTTTAGAAAAAACATCCACCTTGCATGAACTACCCCACAAATTGCGATCTTATCAATCAGATGTACGAGTAAGTGTACTTGAGTAGTCAAAATGGAGCGAGGAAAAGTTTCCTCCACCAAACAAACCACCTCACAAATCTACCAACATGCAATTGAGAATGATGATTAGTTTTGTCCATAAATTCAAGCGAGTTTACTATGTGATGTACGTAATATGTAAACTAAAAAATAAGTATAAAGTATACATACCTTGCGAGCTCACCCATCTTGTAAATGATATCACGCACATCTTTCGAAACACAATGGGATATGCTAGTAGGAAGGATGAACTGTATGTAAATATTCATACATTGTTAATTAGTCTACATAGTTACTCAACTAATTAATATATTTATGGCTATGAAAATCCTTACCTGAATCATTTTGCGCCAATCGTAAAACTTTAAACCGGATAGTTGCTCCACACCTCTTTTCTTTTTCTTTATGAAGGCTCCCTTGAGGCATCTCATATATCCTGTGGAAGTTTCGAAAGCTACATATCTGCTGCTTCACCATCTTTTCTTTGGTCTGACAACATCCAAGGTGTACGCGGTAACTCAAACTTTCCTCTGGGTCTGATGCGTGGCCAAGCTCGTCTCATACATCCAATGCTATGTAAATCCTCCCTTACATTGACAGAATCACAAGCCCCGATTAAGTGATCCCATAATGTAGAGGCAATATTCTTGAATATATGCATGGGATCCAACAGGTGATCGATCTTGAGTTCAGTCCAATATGGGAGACGAAAAAATATAGAGAATCTAAGGCACAAACAATATATTATTTCTTGTTCTCATAATGGAGTGTACTTTAAAGACAAACAAAAGAAGTAAACTAGTTATCGACTCATGCCGAGTGGAGGATGATCATTGGCGTGTGTCCAAGTGTCCTTGATGCCAGGAGGCATATTCCACGGTGGATTCCGTGAGGTTTTACGGTGGATTCCGTAAACTTACTTAGATGACCGGGGCTCATACGCAAAGAGGATTCTTTGTGCGAGAAGTTGATGGGGACGCCTGTCCTTTTCGGGCGTTTCATTAATTTAGTGTGTACATGGGTGATTCCATAGCGGGTGATTCCGCAAAATGCATATTAAATTAATAAGCGTTTATGAGTTTAGAGTGCGCACTCGTAATAAATTAAGGTTAGGATTTATTTCTAACCAGTTGATTTATTTATGTAGCTGAAGACTGCTAGGTATTCACTTTTATCGGTTTAATTGTGTTATTTTACTAACGATTGTGAATGCTTCAGTTGATGTGTAGAGATAGCAGCAGTGGCGGAGGAAAGCATTGGAGTCTAGCGGATTTTCGACCTTTGGACTATATTTTGATAGGCGCCACGCCTATATTTTGTTATGTCTATAGAGACATCGATTATTTATTATTATTTTGTATGCGCTTATGCGCCTGGATATGTTATTTCTATTTGGACATTGAGATTGGGCGTGCCAGACTCTTTGGGCACCGTCCATTAGCTTTATTTTCCTATTTTTGGTAGAAAGCAAACTCAAAAGCTAAAAGCTTGTCATATTTTTGTAATTGGGCTATTTTTGAGCATAAAGATTGGAAATATACATTAAATACATGCTTGGTGAAGCGCTCACACAAGGCATGGGGGAGATTGAACCCAATTTGTCTCTTGTCTCATGTCGTGCTTGCTTTTACATTGGTTTTTGTGCTAAAAAGTAGAGTACTTTGTTCTTGGGGACCTTTGGGAATTCACTACGTAAGCTACCTGCGTCCGATCTGCGCACCAGTCCTTCCAATCTTGAATGGTCAGAGATTGTGGAGTTCTTCCATTAGTGGGGGGTGCATATTTGGGGTGGTCAATAGGAAGAAAACGATGATGATTGTCATAGATAACCTTCTTCAAGTGTGTCGGTCTAGAAGAAACCAGAGAGGGACCACAAATTGGACATGCATGATATCCTGATGTAGTTAAACCTTGTAAAAACAAGTGGGTTAATGATGACATATATTTGATTAAGGGTAAGAATGAATAAAATAGAGTATGCAACTACTTGAACACTCTCCATAGCTTGGAAAGTCAATGGTCCACAACAACATGCCCTTTAAAGTGAAATCTTTAGAGGACAATCATGCACTCACATATTGCACCTCAAAACCTCTCCAGAGCATTTCGCACTTTCAATGGCATAAGAGAAGGAAAGACTGTTTTATCATTCATTAGCCAATTTGATGACTATTTCCATGAGGAAACTTATCCTGAGAAAGATAAAATCAAGTGTGTTACTAATCATCTGATAGATAGAGCATCACTTTGGTGGACTGTAGTCCGCAAGAGTATAGAATGTCCTGCTACATGGGAAGATTTCAAGAAGAAGTTCATGCAAAATTTCCTTCCACCGCAATTTCATGAGAAGGCAATCAAGCAATGGGATTTACTTCAACAACGCGACCGTGAGCCTATTCCACAGTATACAGAGCGTTTTTGGAATGCACTCCTATAGCTACGCATGCTTGAAGACGTACCAGAGACGACACATAAGCGGAAGTACATGTCTGGACTTCTTGGACATTACTACGCTGAGGTGAATATGTTCAAGCCTGCTACCCTTGAAGATGCCATCTCTTTAGCTCACGACACTGAAGATAAGTTACGTGGAAGAGATCGACGACCACAGCCATTCCAAGCAAACGGTAATTATGGATCTAAACAATTCAATTCAAATTTCAGAAGGTTTAATCCAGGTCGTTTTTCATCACCATCTTTCCGCAAGAATTGGCCTAAACCACCTGCATTACCATCCACTGTCAATCCAAATCCTAAGCCTATCCAACAAGCAAATCCAAATATACCCAGACTCCCAGCCATTGCAAATAATGTGACCAAAGCCAAGCCCATCGTATGCTACAAGTGTCACCAGCCAGGCCATCTCGCAGCAAATTGTCATTCAAAGAAGCCGTTAGCACATATCAACTACCTTGGAGCTATGGACGAGGACGAGCATGAGGATATGCCGGATTTCACTGAAGAAGAAGATGATCCTACTACTACTTCCGACACTTTACCAGGTATGCCTACTTTACATTCATTGTTGACTATGAAATGTATGGTGCATGGAAAAGAAAGAATTATATTGCATGATGACGGTAGTACGCATGATTTTATTTCAGCAAAATTGGTAAAGGAATTGAAATTGCATACAGTACCTACGCATTATCGCATAAAAGCTGCATTTTTAGGCACTAGGTACAATGGCACACAAGAAGTTCAAGATCTAGAAATTCAAATTGGTCCATATATTGAAAGAAGAAATTTCTTAGTTGTCCCATTACAGTCTAGCGACATTATTCTAGGAATGCCATGGAGACACCAACATAATCCCAATATAGATTATTCCACACACACAATGAATATAAATTTTCAAGGAAAATCTATTACATTATTTGGTATGCATGCATCTCATATGTTTCCACTGCTTTCGCATACTCAAGAAAAACGTGCACTACGCAAGAATACTAAATCATATCTCATTTGGGTGAATGAATTGCATGCAAAGGAACATCATCTGCACCCTAGACATAAGGAATTTCTTGCATATTTTAAGGATTGTTTTGCAGAAGACCTACCACCAGGTTTACCTCCATCACGTCCAGAAGACCATAAGATTGACCTAATACCTGGCACACAACCACCTTACAAAGCCCCATATAGGCACAATCAAATAGAGCAAAAAGAAATCCAGAGTCAAGTAGAAGAATTACTAAATAGAGGTTTAATTCGACCTAGCAGTTCTCCATTCGGTGCACCTGTGCTCCTAGTCAAAAAAAAGAATAATACTTATCGGATGTGTATTGACTACCGAGCATTAAACAAGATCACTATAAAGAATAGGTATCCTATACCTAGAGTTGATGACCTTATGGACAAACTGCAAGGATCTTCTATATTTAGTAAAATTGACCTTAAATCTGGATATCATCAGGTGAGGTTAGATAGATCTGACATATTTAAGACTGCATTCAGGACACAGTTTGGCCATTACGAATTCTTAGTTATGCCATTCGGATTAACTAATGCACCTGCGACTTTCAGTAGAATGATGAACCGTATTTTTCTAAAATATCAATATTGTGTGATTGTTTTCTTTGATGATATTTTAGTGTTCAGTCAAAGTGAAAAAGAGCATTATGAGCATTTATCATTAGTTTTTCAATTACTGAAAGAAAATCAATTGTTTGCAAATCCTGACAAGAGTGAATTCTTTAAGACAGAAATAGAATATCTAGGTCATATTGTATCAAAAGAAGGAATAAAAGTTGATCCTAAGAAAATTGATGCAATATTGCATTGGCCTATTCCTAAAAATGTACATGAATTACGCTCATTCCTTGGTCTTGCTAGTTTCTATAGGAAGTTTGTACGTAATTTCTCATTACTTGCTTTACCACTGACCAAAATTCTTAAGAAAGGCATTGTTTATCAATGGACTGAAAACCAGCAGAAATCCTTTGATTTACTTAAACGTGCATTGACCAATGCCCCTGTCCTACAATTGCCTGACTTTAATAGACCATTCTTTCTAGTTGTGACAGATGCTAGCGGATCAGGAATAGGAGCCGTGCTAATGCAAGATAACCATCCAATAGCATATTCTAGTTCTAAGCTGAAACCCTCTGAGCTCAAATATTCCACTTATGACAAGGAACTCTTAGCAGTTGTACAAGCATTAAAACAATGGAAGCATTATTTAATGGGTTCAGAATTCATGATAAAGACCGACCAGTAAAGCATTAGACATCTACTTAGCCAACCCCAAATTTCTGACCGCCATATCAAATGGGCTTCATTCATTCAAAGTTTCCATCCTATCATTCAATACCAACCTGGAAAAGAAAATGTAGTTGCCGATGCATTGAGTAGAAGACCTGCAATTCATAACATTTCTATCATATCTTTTGATTCTTTGATTGCTATGAAAGACACATATCACCAGGATATTACTTTTCATTCTGATTGGCAAAAATTAGTTCAAAATAATTTCATTCCTGTTGATTCATTGTCATATAATGATGGATTCATGTTCTTTGAAAAGAGACTGTGTGTTACTATTCCATTCCGATCTTTTGTTTTGAATGAAATTCATTGTCCCCCATATCAAGGTCATAGAGGTATCATTTCTACATTACGCATGTTAACTGAAGATTTTTATTGGCCGCATATGGATGCAGATGTATCTAATTTTGTTTCTGAATGTTTGATTTGTCAAAGAATAAAGAGACATGATGGTAAACAGTATGGATTATTAATGCCTTTATCTATTCCATCTAAACCTTGAGAACATATATCTATGGATTTCATTACTGGCTTACCAAATACTAAATCTAACCATGACATGATTTGGACAATTGTAGATAGATTTAGTAAGCAAGCATATTTCATTGCATGTAAGAAAACTTTAACAGCATCACAAGTAGCACAGTTATTTTTTAAAACTGTTTTTACTAACCATGGATTGCCGAAAGTGATTATTTCAGATAGAGATTCTAGATTTTGTAATAATTTTTGGATTACACTGTTTGCAAATCTAGGCACAAAGATTGATTTTTCATCTGCATTTCATCCAGAAACAAATGGACAAACAGAAGCCACAAATAGCACTATCTTAGATCTTTTACGTGCATACACTATCTCTAAACCTCAGACATGGGATACTCATTTACATTTATTACAGTTTGCATACAACAATACACCGCACACATCTACAAAGAAAGCACCTTTTGAAGTTATTTATGGACATAGATTATCTACACCTGTTGCATCTTTGTCTAATAGAATACAAAGTGCCGATGATATTGCTATTATGCATAACACTATTTTTGATGAAGTAAAGGATATGATTGCTAAAGCCCAACAATCATATACCAAACAAGCCAACAAGAAAAGACAAGCCATGAATTTCAAAGTTGATGATTATGTTTGGCTTAGAATAGAAAAGCGTAGACTGCAAAGTGTAGATAGACATCCAGTTGTCAAATTAGCCCCTAGATTCTACGGACCATTTAGAATCATTCATAAGATTAATGACAATGCATTCAAGTTAGAATTGCCATCTCATTGGAAAATTCATAATACATTTCATATTAGTTTATTGAGACCATTTAGAGGACAATTACCTATCCACCCTGTCTATGAAAACCCACCTTTTCTAGAAGAAGAGACTGAAATCCTTGAACCAGAAGCCATCATAGACACTGATTACATGACCACTAGAACTGGCCGAAGGTACTCTAGATATCTCGTGAAATTTAAGAACCATCCTGTAGAAGAAGCACAATGGATGCACGCTAGAGACCTAAATGCTTTCCCCACTCTGTTAGCTCCACATTGAGCTAATAGGAATTGAGGTCAATTGCTATCCCACCCCGGGGGTATGATGCCAGGAGGCATATTCCACGGTGGATTCCGTGAGGTTTTACGGTGGATTCCGTAAACTTACTTAGATGACCGGGGCTCATACGCAAAGAGGATTCTTTGTGCGAGAAGTTGATGGGGACGCCTGTCCTTTTCGGGCGTTTCATTAATTTAGTGTGTACATGGGTGATTCCATAGCGGGTGATTCCGCAAAATGCATATTAAATTAATAAGCGTTTATGAGTTTAGAGTGCGCACTCGTAATAAATTAAGGTTAGGATTTATTTCTAACCAGTTGATTTATTTATGTAGCTGAAGACTGCTAGGTATTCACTTTTGTCGGTTTAATTGTGTTATTTTACTAACGATTGTGAATGCTTTAGTTGATGTGTAGAGATAGCAGCAGTGGCGGAGGAAAGCATTGGAGTCTAGCGGATTTTCAACCTTTGGACTATATTTTGATAGGCGCCACGCCTATATTTTGTTATGTCTATAGAGACATCGATTATTTATTACTATTTTGTATGCGCTTATGCGCCTGGATATGTTATTTCTATTTGGACATTGAGATTGGGCGTGCCAGACTCTTTGGGCACCGTCCATTAGCTTTATTTTCCTATTTTTGGTAGAAAGAAAACTCAAAAGCTAAAAGCTTGTCATATTTTTGTAATTGGGCTATTTTTGAGCATAAAGATTGGAAATATACATTAAATACATGCTTGGTGAAGTGCTCACACAAGGCATGGGGGAGATTGAACCCAATTTGTCTCTTTTCTCATGTCGTGCTTGCTTTTACATTGGTTTTTGTGCTAAAAAGTAGAGTACTTTGTTCTTGGGGACCTTTGGGAATTCACTACGTGAGCTACCTGCGTCCGATCTGCGCACCAGTCCTTCCAATCTTGAATGGTCAGAGATTGTGGAGTTCTTCCATTAGTGGGGGGTGCATATTTGGGGTGGTCAATAGGAAGAAAACGATGATGATTGTCATAGATAACCTTCTTCAAGTGTGTCGGTCTAGAAGAAACCAGAGAGGGACCACAAATTGGACATGCATGATATCCTGATGTAGTTAAACCTTGTAAAAACAAGTGGGTTAATGATGACATATATTTGATTAAGGGTAAGAATGAATAAAATAGAGTATGCAACTACTTGAACACTCTCCATAGCTTGGAAAGTCAATGGTCCACAACAACATGCCCTTTAAAGTGAAATCTTTAGAGGACAATCATGCACTCACATATTGCACCTCAATACCTCTCCAGAGCATTTCTAGCTCCTCGATCAAAGGCTCTAAGTAAACGTCCATGTTTTTTACTTTGTGTTTTCCAGGAATCAAAAGGGACAACAATACATGTCCTTTTTTTATTGCCATGGACGGAGGGATATTATAGTTTACCAATACTACTGGCCATATACTATATGAGGTGCTTTTGATGCCAAATGGATTTATTCCATCTAATCCTAGACCAAATCTCAAATTTTTGGGCTTTTCTTTGAAAGTAGGCCACAAATTGTCTACGTGTTGCCAAGTTGGTGTGTCTGAAGGAATTCTCCACTTTCCATTACTTGAATGGTGACTAGCATGCCATGACATGAGTCTTGCAATAGATTCACACTTAAACATAAGTTAAATACGTGGAATAATATGAAAATGTCGCAAAACCTTACAAGGCACATCCATTGATTTCATCTCCTGGTTGTATCTTGGTTCACCGCAAATAGGACATTGTCGTGCAGATGCATGATCCCCACGAAACAAGATGCAATCATTGACACATGCATGGATTTTAACATAATCGAGACCTCCAAGACATGTCAAGAAACGCCTTGCTTGCTCCCTTCTAGTTAGTAATTTATTTCCATTTGGAAGCATTTGTGACAATAACCTGCATATATTGTGCAAACAGAGTTAACAAACCGTGAATATTGTCTAGAAGCATTTATGAATTAATATCAAATGATACATACTTCAATAATGCATTCAAGCTAGCATTACTCCATCCATAAATGGTTTGTAAGTTCAGTATCTCGAGAGATGCACGTAGAACGGAGTAGGTGCAACCTTCGTACAATGGAGTTTTTGATGCTATGTGTAGCAGGTCATCTGTCTCTCTAGTGGCGCCCTCCCCCCCAACCTCATGGGAAAATAAATCATGTACCATGTTGTCCAAAATCTCTTCCTCCAAAACTTGATGGGGCATTTGAAGAGGGATGCTATCATCATCATCAGTCTCTACTCTTCTTGTCGAGGACTCTGCCTCCTCGCGTCGACGCTTCGCAGCCTCTCGACGCCCTGGAGGGACCATTTGAGGATGTGTTACCGCATCCTACTCAATTTAAAAAATGAGGTTTTGTTTAATGGTGAAGACGCAACATAGACCAATAATATTTGTGCAAATAAAGCAATAAAAATTATTGGGTCTTTTTCTTGGTTCCACTCTCCGTACATACTAAGGTGTGACATTGTGATTCGACGTGCTCGAAAAAAAACATCCTCCACAATGATCACACATACATTTGATTTTCTGTCATAGCCAAGCATCTCGATTGTGAAGAAGCAATGTCTCATCCTCACTTGAGGATGTACTGTTTGTTGACTCAGCATATCCCATACTAGTAGAAGATGACAACATAATTACACCTGAATCATAAGGACATATATGATTTCATTTGGTATATATGTCATATTTCCTAAATGCATTGATACTTACAACATGGAGACAAACATTTTGATATTGAAAGCCTAGGAAAGTCATGTCATGTTGATCTAAAAACAACCAAAAGCTAGCATCTAATCAGTTTAATTGTAATTGCGTGTCTATCAACACGTGTAATATGTCTTATATCTGCACATATACACGTGCAATTACATGCGCTTACAGACGCACCACACAAATATTTAAAAAAATTTAAAAAATTTGTGGCTTTCTTTTCAAACCAGTGCTTTCTTACGTTTTTTGCGTGTTTTCTGCAGTTCGAGATCGACATCACTAATCATGTCTATCTATCACTTCATGAAGACAATGAGGGAAGGTAACAATAGTAAAAAGAAGAGAGGAGGAAGGAAGAGCCAAAGAGTAAAGAACAAGAGCCAAACAATGCTATCTTTGTCTGCTTCTCTCTCTCTCTCTCTCTCTCTCTCTCTCTACATGCTATAGACTGTCATCTATGGAGGTTTTTTGCGCGTTTTTTATAATAGTTTGCAAAATATGGTCCGACTGTGCACATCTGTCGTCACAGTGCGTCTAGATAAGAGTGTAGATGCAGGTATAGATGTGGAAATAGACGCGCTGATAGATGCGCACAGAGACGCAGATATAAACGCAGCATGTAATATGTTTAATCTGCACAGGGTAGTAATCGATTTTTGCTTGTGTAGATGTGGAATCTTGGATCTTCCAGCACTGATCCTGAGTTGGAACGCATGAACAACACCTTAGCGGAGTTTTCTAGAGGTGTTAGTAGTTTTTTTGGAGGTTTTCCAAATAAGGAGCAATTCATGGGAGAGATGACCAATTATCTTGGTCGCCCTCCCACTGCAGAGGAGGTTTCCGGTGTCATGTCTGGGACACCTATCACATATTTGCCTAGCACTATCGCACAAACACCAAACCTTGGCACACCAAACCTTGGTATACCTCTACTAATAGGTACTCCATGCACTATGTATACACACAGATCAACTGATGCATAGGGATCAGCTGAAGTACATGGATCGGTCGAAGCACGTGCATCGAGTGAGGTAGAGGGTAGTATCCGTCGAGGGAGGAGGAAGAGTCGTGTGGGAGGTCGAGGATGTCGAGGGCTTTGTGGAGGTTGCCTAGGAGGTGGCTCTCGATCACCCTCCCCAGGAAATGAGAGAGGTGAGCCTCCACAAATGTACTACTCTATCATTGATGTTGGTGGTATCTTGCATAACCCTAAGGGGAGGGAAGTAATAGCCTAGTTGAGGAGTGTCGTGTATGCCACATAAAAAGACTGCATAATTTTCTTTAAGCACAAAAAAAATGGTTTGTGGCAAGAGGTGTTGCAAGCAGTACATAAAAGATACCCTAATCTCGAGAATTCACAATTCTCAGATGATTGGGAACGGTCAAAGGTAAGAGATGCACTTCACAACAAGAGGTCTCACCTTATGACGCGTGCCAAGGAGTCACTACGGAGACAAAAGCAGGGGCGCCCTGGATATGGCCAACCACCCAATTGCCACCGCAGGGAGTGAAAAGAGGCCAAGCAAAGAGCAGCAGAGAAAAGGATAAGTCATCAGCATGCAGAGGTGCGACGTATCCAGATGGCAACCATGGGATCGTTGCATTCTGGATCACGTACACTACAAGATATAGGCCTTATACCGACGTTTAAAGCAATGAAAATACAAACAACAAAATTTTCCCCCGTCGTCGCAAAAAGCGTCATTATTAACGACACCATAGAAACGTCAGTATTGGCGTCGCTATACACGTCGCAAACCGTCGCTATCAACGTCGGTATTGGCATCGCTATCAGCGTCGCAAAATATGGGACGCTGATAGCGATGCCAATACCGACACTGATAGTGAAATGCGACGCTGATAGTGACGCCAATACCGACGCTAATAGCGACGGTTTGCGACGTGTATAGCGACACCAATAGCGACGCGAGCAGTAAAATTTGCAATGATAATAGCGACGGTAACAGGGAAAAAAAATTTATGGCAGGGCAGCTTTGCTTGATGAGAGTCATACAAAATAGTTTCTACACTACTGTGTACAATGCGCTTGAAAACAAAAACAATGTATACTGAAATCATAAAACTGATACATGAAATAAATACATGATCGCATAAAAAGTGATTGGTACAATCATGACAGGATATCACTAATACATAGAACATGTCTACATAGATCATGTGACTCAAAAATAAAGGTGTGTGAGCTCCAGGGATCCAAGGGCGAGCTACACATCCTCGTCCCCCGAAAGCTCATCTCGCCGCAAAGGAGCATCGAACGGACTCTGCAGAAAAAGAAACAATACATCAGTCCACCATACAATAATGCATTCAAATATCTCATGGTAACTACGGATAAGAAAGATGAGTGACTTACAGGGCCGCCGCGTCTATACAATCGATCCATCAATGCAATGAGATCGTGCTTCTCTGCATATCGAGTCTCAAGGCCAGTCGGATTGCGATTTGTAATGGAGTATTGCAAAGAAAACAAAATGCTAACTGTTAGAAACATGATTGTCAGTACAAAGAATATTTTAAAAAAATAAATAAGCAAAACAAAAGAAAAACTTACAAAGTCCTCTAAATATATCCTGTCGCCGCCACTCCCAAGATGATGGACCACTCCGGCCTTGATTCGTGCCCTCGCCGCCTTGCACTGCTAACTCTAATATCCTGGAGAATCTGTAGCCTCCTCCCTCAGTCGGTGCCAGTCGTCTGCATCTAATCACTCGGGCTTTGCAGCCCCACTCTTGATTGCCTTGTGTGCGTCCGATCGTCTATGTGACATGTATGCATGCATGCAATCCATCATCCAGCCCGTAGAAAATCTATCTACTGTGGCTGGCACCGGAAACTCCTCGTGCAAGGATGCTACTATGTAGTCCTTGCTCCCCTCCAGTATGTTCTTCCAATGATCCAAGACGTTGTGCCGAAAAACTTGTTGGCACAACTCTCTCATGCGAGCTATCACCCTCCTCCCCTCATCATTCATGATGATGGCTCCTGACCTACTATCGACCAGATATCCATAACCCCTAGGAGTCTACCTAAGATGGGTCCTCTCCCATATGCGTCCACACTCCTGGGCATATCTAGGAGACCCCTTTGCATCCGGTGTACCGACAGCGGTAATCTCTCTCGGAGTGGCACCCCTTTCCTGCTGACGGCTGCGCAAAAGCCGGAGTAACTGGAGTAGACGTCCCCACAGGTGTGACAAATCTTGGAGGTGACGTAGCTCCAGTTGCACGACGAGACGGAGACACCGCATCCGTGTCTCCACAGCATCCACCTAAGCCACAAGAGCGAGGAGTTGCACCTGTATCCCGTGTCGACCGTGGGCCCACTGCCTCTGTATCTCTGCAGCATCCCCCTGATCCCGATGCACTCCCTCCCTCTGGCCCAAGTCGTCAGCATTGAGATCATTTGCTTGAAGTCGAAGCATCCGATCGCGCTGAAGCAGATCTAGCAGAGCGCCATGACGAAGAACGAGACAGCTCCTGGTCTGCTATCTCTTTGAATCTGGCGATCTGATCTGGAGACATGCGTGCGAAGATGTCTTGTAACTCCTCATCGCTCATCCCTCGACTCATCCTGAAAATGTCACCTACACAGACAAAAAATTATGTTAAAATAATCAATTTAAATCATACAAAGCACAATAATATAAATCATTTAAAAAAATCTCACTTAAAATGCATATCTTATGTACCCTTATAAGCGATTGATCAACGAATTGAGTAAGTGGATGCTCCAAGTATGAAGTATCCTATGGTCCCATGTTAATCTCCTGACACAACTCTGCATACACTGGAAGGTCGATAGACATGTCACCACAAAAGAATGAGTCCGCCTCGTTCTCAAAGAATTCTTGGACTCTTGTATTTCCATCATTGCTAGCCGATGTTGGCTCGACGGCCTCCACCCCTTGTAATATCAACCCCTCTATTTGCATATTATCTTCATCTATACTCAGAAAATTGCTTTGATCATATACTCTTGCACTTCAGGGAGTTGAAGGTATAATATACCACCATCGAGGTTGTTGGGGGTTTGGATAGAAGATTACCTGTTCACAAATACGTACAAGAGAGTTCAAACCATTGTGACATAAACCATGTCGTAATACAATTAGCAAGCAAATGACTCCATGCACCTGTTCACAATGGGCCGGCAACACAAAGGTGTCGCTCAAATCCGTTCATTTTTTTTCGAAATCTATTTTGAGAAATCCAAATGGACCTCATCGAACTGTTGCTCCAGCTCCTCCAAGTACCACTTTGAACCACTGCACATCGAATAGTATCATGGAGAAGCTACGATAATCCACCGTAACAATACTTTGCAAGTTCCCAAAATACTCCATCTCATCCACAACCGTGTTCAGATCCGTTGCTCATCGCCGGCTCTCTTGCTCGAACCTTGCCATGACAACACAGTCCATTGTGGAGCACATTTTGTCAATACGCTCCATGCGAAAATGCTGTCCGCGCGACCACGCTGCACTATATATTTTGTACTATACATTGAAACACTCAAATTAGATGTCGCATATAAAATTTAGATAGGACAGATTCTAAGCCCCTCATCACCTTTGGACTACATCCCCTCGAGAATTCCCACTCCTCCATTGAGACCTCTGTCCCTTCGCGAGATGCTGCGGTCAAGGCTCCATGCAACCATCGCGTTGACATAAACTGTGACATCTCCTCCATGCCTTCGGGATATCGAATCGGTCGATGATGCATACTATGTTGGAATTCAGCTCGCGCTTCCTCTCGATCTTGCCTAGCGATCTGATGTTTGGCGAGCCACGCCTCCATAGAGGCATGGTGCAACATACAAAAGCGATTCACATTCTCTTCCATTGAGGCATCCATTCTTTTTTCTACCCCATTTCCAACCACCACATCTCCAATCAGTCTATCATCGTCCTTCAGCGACCATAGCATTTCATTGTCTGGTTCCACCGTTGGTAGCCATTGTGAAATATGCACTAGCGCCTCAGACACCAACCAACCTTCGGCCATGCTACCTTCTGGCCGAGCTCATTGTCGCACAAAGCCTTTCAGGGTTTTCATGAAGCACTCCAAGAAGAACATCCATCGCGTATGGATAGGTCCAGCAATCTCCACTTCATCCACAAGATGCATAAGAAGGTGGATTTGTATCATGAGCATGCTTGTGGGCAGGTATTTCTCAAAGAGAGAGACCGTCTCCACTGCTCCCCGCCTCGCGGATTCAATAGAGGACGTCTTAATCTTCTTCTGTGAGATCCATTGCACCAAAGTCGACAACTTGTAAATGGTTCGGTGAATTTCTGGAGTAAGACATCCTGTGATCGCGATCGGCAATACAAAGTGCCACAAATGAGAAAGCATTATGAATAATGGCTACATTCCAAATAGCAAAATGCCCACGCTAATTATAATCCATTCATAGTACAAACCTGACATATCTTATGCCAGTCATGGGATTTTAGCCCTGATAATTGGTCGTCTTTAGAAAATGCGGACCTGAGAGAACGCATCATACCCGTCGGAGTGCGGATAGACTTGATTACTTGCTTCACAATGCACTTTTCTTTAGTGGACAAAACCAAGGAGTGCGAGGAAGCTCCACGCGACCATCAGTACTCGACGGCGGCCAAAGCACCTCCATCTTACCTACCTCCTTCAAATCCATTCGTGCCCCTATAGTGTCTCTCTTTCCTGTGATGTGGTCCCATAACAAGCTGCCCACAATCTTGAAAATATGCATGGGATCCAACAAGTGGTTGACCTATAAGTGGGTCCAATATGGCAACTCGTAGAAAACTGAGAACCGCCACATTTCATTTGGATGTGATTCCGCATGGACCATTTTCAGCTCGTACCAGTTTGTGGCGTTCATACGTGTTGGAGGTCGTCTAAGGAAACCTTCCCTAAGTTCATGATCCTCCGGCAAGAAAGCAGTGTGTCCTTGATATACCATCTTCTTCATGGTTCGTGACCTTTGGGAGTCTAACTGTGGCCCGCACAATGGACATGCATGATAACCTGAGGTAACCAGACCTGTTTCAACACCACGATCTAGTGAATACTTGATTGAATGAGATAAAATATAGATATTACCAGTGAGAACGGAGGCCTACTCACCTGAGCACTCTCCTAATCCTGAAAAGTCATGCATCGTCCACATGAGAATGGCTCGAATATTGGCTGACCGCCGACCATCGCGCCTGCTCATATCTTGCACAGTGACTCCCTCCTCCCACAAAATCTTAAGCTCATCGACTAATGGACGAAGATACACGTCCATATTTTTTACTTTGTAGCGGCCTGGGACGAGCAAGCTAAGGATGAGATGTCCTTTCTTCGTAGAAATCCATGGAGGGATGTTGTAGTTGACAAAGACTATAGGCCCCACACTGTAAGAAGTTGAGCGCATACCGAATGGGTTCACGCCATCCATTGCGAGACTGAGCCGAAGATTCCTTGGCTCTCGGGCAAAGCGTGGGAAGGTAGAGTCAATGTGGCTCCATACGCGTGAATCCGCTGATATTCGTTGAACTCCATCCGTGGACCTATTCTACGCATGCCACATTGTCAAGCTCGCCATGTCGGACGTACGAAACATGTGGTTTATGCGGGGGATGAGCGGAAAGTGTCTGAGAACTTTTTAAGGGATGGTTTGCCCTTGCAAGTCCTATCGATACCTGTGAGCACCACACTTCGGACATGTCTCCATAGTCTCGTATTCTCCTCGAAACAAACAGCAATCGTTAATACATGCATGGATGTTATTGTAGTCCATGCCAAGCTTCCGTAAAACATGTCGTGTATCATCATGAGACTCAGGCATGGTATTTGCAGGTGGTAATATATGATATTTCAATAACCTAAAAAAATCATAAAACACCTTGAAAAAGCACAAATGTTTGTAATAATAGTGCCGAAAAAAAAATTCAATGAAGCGTATGTACAAGGTACCTGAACAACTCGGTCACACTCGTATCGCTTCACCCATATTTTGCTTGCACACTTAAGAGTGCAAGCAATGTCTTCAGCCGAGATACTCGACACCCATCATATAATGGTATGGATGCTTCCTCTCTAAGCGGATCAAAAGTCTCGACATCCATGGGAATCAATGCATCGATCTTTGCCTCCATCTCAGGCTCCAAGATTGTAGGTAGGTCTGGAAGGTTGCCTGTCTCCTTTGGCATTGACCGTATAGATTGGCCTTGCGAGTGGTGGATTGGCTCCTGCACTCCATCCATCGCACGCCCACGAACTCTTCTAATTTACCGCAAAGGGTGCACTCCCCCTTGGGATGAGACATCATCTCCCTGGATAGAAAATTTGCTAGCCAGACCCAATCTTATTGTATATGGTATTCAATTAGCTTGCGAGTACAATGCATGATTGATATTAACTTCAAATTACCGTTTGTTGAAAATCCACAATCGCCTGATCAATGATCTTAGATTGAAACTCGCCAAATCGTCGTACGTGTTCTATAGACAATCGACGTTTTCATCTAATTGCCAACTTGCATTGAGAGCAAGGACATGGGACACGCTGATTAAGATACGCCTCGTGATCTTGAACAATAGGACCTTCTTCGTTTTCGATCTTGTCTACGTTACAACAAACAAATCAATGACTTGTAATACAATTTGGAAAAACCCTTCACTCATTGTTTATTGGAGGTTCTAGAATGCACTTGGATTGAGATTGAAGCTTAGTCTCATTGAGTTTGACTGTCACTTCTCACATCAAGCATTAATTTAAGACACTTCATGCCTCTTATCATTGAATAATACATGAGCCATTTGTTAGATATATTATAGTGAGACAATAGGACTAATTGTGACATGTACATGCTCTCTTGATACTCATTGGATGCAGTACCCCTATCGTAGGATGGTTTGATGTTTTGTCTTGGATCTATTAGCACCTTCCCCATCAAGTAGAAAGAAATTCAATAGTGCATAAAGCTTCCATTGACATAGAATGCTTGCTTTAGATTACCTAAAAATTTTATGTCTTTCTTCTTGGTTCCTATCAATGAAGAGGGCCTTACAAATAGTTTCAACATCAATACTCTTTCCTTTACCTATGTGGCATATGACTATGCTTCAATTTCCCACCATCCTAAGTGACTTGGAATTTGAAGTGTTGAGGGAGGTCACCTCCTACCCTTTTCCCCTACATGCATCCATAAGGAGAGGACAAATGCAGCGATGGAGGAGTAGTCTTTCTTGTCAACACTCATCTGATGCCATTTTTTGTGGACAAACTCAAAAACTCATTCAATGCCCTTGAAATTTTTAGTGACAAAGGTACTTGCCATTATATAAACATAAGAATGGGTATACGTATAAGATACAAACACACTAGATGCTCTCCTAGTAGCACTTGTTGGGGCTACTTGTATTATTGTGAAGTTGTGAGTCTACATCTTGCTCATGCATTATCATGCATCTACTTCTCTTTGTTCATAAAATAAGAACATACAATAATTTTTGTTTGGTACAAATGATGCACTAAGTAATTATGTGCAAAACCCCAACATTCTCAAGAGGTAGAATGTTATACTTTTACCAAATTAAAAATATTATTACAAAGAAAACACATTGATAGAAGAGCAAAACTTTCTTTTCACAAGAATTATATATAGAATAACATAATTGAATTGTAATTAGTTATAGTAAAATGTCAAAAGTAAATCATTACAATCGGTTAGTGTGCCTAAGTACAAATATGAGCTTAGAACATGGGCAAAGAGAGATGAGAATAGAGCATGGGGCATGTAGGCTCGGGGGGACCAATTGGCAGGCATATTGATATCCATTTTATTATATGCAAATGATGTGGTATTGATTGGAGACTCTCTTGAGGGCTTTTAAAGACACATGGATGCATTGCAAACATTTTATATGCATAGAGGATCAATAGTGAACCTTTGGAAGACAAAGATGATGGTAGTTAATAGTACATTCAAGTCATAAAAATAGACCTTGCTCAATTAGATGTCAAGACATGGATAGCACTGATATAGAAAGTAGAGACAAAGATGGCCTTTTATTGAGAGCATCTCCTTCATACCACAAAGGTTTTGCCCACAACCTCTTCCATTTCCTCCCTCTCCTTCCCTCTCCCTCTCCCTCCCTCCCCGTCCCTCTCCCTCTCCCTCTCTTTCTCTCTCATTTCCTCTCCCTCTCACAATATATCCTAACACTCTCCAAAAGCAAAAGGGAGAGGAAGAGAGAGAATGCACTCTCCCTCCCTCTCCCTCTCCCTCTCTTTCTCTCCCTCTCTCATTTCCTCCCCCTCCCCCTCCCTCTCCCTCTCTTTCTCTCTCATTTCCTCTCCCTCTCATAATATATCCTAACACTCTCCAAAAGCAAAAGGAGAGGGAGAGAGAGAATGCACTCTCCCTCCCTCTCCCTCTCCCTCTCTTTCTCTTTCTCTCCCTCTCTCATTTCCTACCCCTCCCTCTCCCTCTATTTCTCTTTCTCTTTCTCTTTCTCTCCCTCTCTCTTTCTCTTTCTCTCCCTCCCTCTCCCTCTCCCTCTCTTTCTCTCTCATTTCCTCTCCTAAACAAGCAAAAGAGAAAGTGATTTAAACCCTAAATAAGCAAAAGAAGGAGAGAGGAAGACTCACCGATGAGATATGGTGACTGTGGGGCGGCTCCTCTTCGCGATGAAGGCTCCTTCTCTCCTTCGCGAACAACGGCGACGGCGGCAGCAAGCCTTCTTCCTCTCCCTCTCTCACGACGGTCGCTCTCTCTCTCGCTCTCGCTCTCAAAACATAAGACGCAAAAACGCGAAATAAACCCGTGCTCGATTTTGGCCTATTTTTTTTCCCTATGGAGCGTCACTATTTGCGACGCAAATAGTGACGCCGGTATCCGCGTCGCTATCCATCGTCACTATAGGCTTAAATCCTTGTAGTGGTGGCAGGGAGTCATAGGAGGCTGAGTTTGTAAGTATTATTTGATTTTTTTAAAAAATTAAATTTTGTAATTTGTTTCAATGCATTATGTAGTGTGTTCTAATACGTTGTATGTTCAAGTTGTTTTGTAGTATCATATCATTGATAGAATGCCTACTCCTAGAGAGATAGGCTACCATCGAGGTCATAACCAGGCATCCACTTGGCAGCATTTCTACGAGGAGGGACTCATCATGGAGGAGCAATATAATCATGCCATGAGGATTCCACAACCAGAAGAGGTATGTTTTATTTTTTACATGAAAAGTATAGGTAACTCTAATTTATTGTTTGTAATGGTATTTATATACCTTAATCCTTTGTGTAGGCGAACCCTGATGCAATTGAGGATAGTGAAGGGGGGACTAGTAGTAGCGGTGGCGGCAGTGGCACATGTAGCAGTGGTGGTAGTGACAATGATGCCTCTTCTGAGGAGATGTAGAGGAGCCCCATGCATGCATGCCTCCCCTTGGCTTGTAGTTTTCATTTTTAATATGTATTACTTTCAGCTAGTGCTTGTGACCATGACCATGCTTGAGGTCACAAGCATTAGAACTCATCATGTAAAAACGTTTCATCTATATATATGAAATTTCATGTTCTACGTACATTGTTTTGTTTTCAGTACAAAAATCTTTGAAATAATCTTTCTCTATTTTTCATAAGCATACAATTTGATGTTGATGGGGAAAAAAAACTAGAGAGCATGTGGCTTGCAAAGCCACATGCTCTTTGGTTTTTTTTTCATATCTCTGTTTTGCGCATCTATCAGTGCGTCTAAATTGCAGGAAAAATACGAGTCTATTATCGTCAAAAATTTGCACAATATACGCCTTTGTAGACGCGCAGTTACACACGTGTATAGATACAGAATATAAATATATCCACTATTTTATAAATATAATTATATATTTACAAAGTGCATCAATAGGCACGTCTATATGTACGTGTAGGTTTCACTATAAGCGCACTTTTAGACGTGGAATTGTAGACGCGATAGTAGATGCGGTAATAAACACGCTCGATATTTTTTAACACAGTTCAAATATTGCATCTACAAGTGCGTCTATGGAGCCTTTTTGTTGTAGTGAGAGGGAGAGGGAGAGAGGGAGGGAGGGAGAGGAAATGAGAGAGGGAGAGGGAGAGAGGAAAACATTAAACATAATAGGGAAAGAGAGAAAGAGAGGGAGAGGGAGAGAGAGAGAGAGAGAGGAGGGAGAGGTTGTTGTTTTCTTATTTGTTGTTGTAGTAGTAGTAGTAGTTTTTCTTTTCTTTTCTTGTTTATTGTTGTTTAGTTTTCTTGCTTTTTGTAGTAGTAGTAGTAGTAGTAGTTGTAGTAGTAGTAGTAGTAGTAGGTTTTTCTTATTTTCTTGTTTATTATTGTAGCAGTAGTAGTAGTTGTTGTTGTTGTTTTTTTCTTCTTCTTCTTCTTCTTTTCTTGTTTATTATAGTGGTAGTGGTAGTAGTCGTGGTCGTGGTAATAGTAGTAGTAGTAGTAGTTGTTGTTGTTGTTGTTTTTTCTTCTTTTCTTGTTTATTATATTGGTAGTGGTAGTGGTAGTGGTAGTCATGGTCATGGTCATGATCGTAGTCGTAGTCATGGTCACAGTCATGGTCGTATTCGTAGTCGTAGTTGTGGTCATGGTCATGGTCATAGTCATCGTCGTCGTCATCATCATTGTAGTCGTGGTCGTGGTCGTGGTCATGGTCGTGGTCGTGGTCGTAGTCATAGTCGTTGTCATGGTCGTGGTCGTGGTCATGGTCATGGTCGTGGTCATAGTCGTTGTCGTGGTCGTGGTCGTGGTCGTGGTCATGGTCATGGTCGTGGTCGTGGTCCTGGTCGTAGTCATGGTCGTGGTCGTGGTCATGGTCGTGGTCGTAATCGTACTCGTGGTCATGGTCATGGTCATGGTCGTAGTCGTATTCATAGTCGTAGTCGTGGTCATAGTCGTAGTCATGGTTGTGGTAGTAGTAGTGGTTTTCTTGTTTGTTGTTGTTGTTATTGTTGCTGTAGTAGTAATGGTTTTTTTGGTTTTCTTATTTATTGTTGTCTAGTTTTCTTATTTGTTGTTGTTGTTGTAGTAGTGGTAGTAATAGTAGTTTTTTTTTCTTTTCTTGTTTATTGTAGTAGTAGCAGTAATAGTAGTAGTAGCAGTAGTAGCAGCAGTAGTAGTAGTAGTAGTTGTTGTTGTTGTTGTTATTGTTGTTGTTGTAGTAGAGAGAGATATATATTTTGTTAAAGAAAATGAGAGAAGGGAAGGAAGAGAAAAAAGAAGAAGGAACGAGAGAGAGAGAGAGAATAAACATACATCATAATAAAGAAAGGGAAAATGAGAGAGAGATGGAAGGAGAGGAGATAATGAATGGATAAAAAATAAAGACAGAATGGTGGCGAGGTCCGGTGCAACACCAGGAGATGGGAAACACTCCGATATATATACGTTAATTTGTAGGTGGGTGGGTGGAGACTTTACATACGTTAATTTTTGCTGAGTTACAAGAGAAGAAATCCCTTCTCAAACAATTTAAGAAAGAAAAAAAGAATGATAACAAAAACAAATTGTTTGTCATAGTGTAGGCAAAATGGAAAATGATGAAGGTCTTGATGTTCAAGATTGCGAGACAAAAAAGTTGATTGTCTATAGAACATATACGACACTTCAACGAGTTTCAATCTGAGATCATTGATCAGGCGATCTTGGATTTTCAGCAAATGGTAAGAAAAGTTAATATCAATCATGCATTGTACTCGCAAGCTAATTGAATACCATATACAAAAAGATTGGGTATGGCTGGCAAATTTTATATCCAGGGAGATGACATCTCGTCCCAAGGAGGAGTGCACCCTTTGCTGCCAATTAGAAGAGTTCGTGGGCATCCGATGGATGGAGTGCCTGAGCCAATCCACCACTTGGAAGGTACTATCCAATCTATACTGTCAATACTAGAGGAGACAGGTAGCCTTCCAGACTTACCTACAATCTTGGAGCCTGAGATGGAGGCAATGATCGATGCATTGATTCCCATGGGTATCGAGACTTCTGATCCGCTTAGAGAGGAAGCATCCATACCATTATATGATGGGTGCTAAGTATAAAGCCAAGGAATCTTCGGCTCAGTCTTGCAATGGATGGCGTGAACCCATTTGGTCTACGCTCTACTTCTTATAGTGTGTGGCCTATAGTCCTTGTCAACTACAATATCCCTCCATGGCTTTCTACGAAGAAAGAACTTCTAATCCTTAGCTTACTCGTCCCCGGCCGCTATAAAGCCAAAAATATGGACGTGTATCTTTGTCCATTAGTCAATGAGCTTAAGATTTTGTGGGAGGAGGGGGTCGCCATGCAAGATATGAGCAAGCGTGATGGTCGACGGTCTACCAATATTCAAGCCATTATCATATGGACGATGCATGACTTTTCGGGATTTGGAGAGTGCTCAAGTAAATAGGCTTCTATTCTCGTTGGTAATATATATCATAGCTCCTTCAAGTTTGTATTCACTGAATAGAGATATTGGAACAGGTCTGGCTACCTCAGGTTATTATGTATGTTCATTGTGTGGGCCACAGTTAGACTCCCGAAGGTCACGAGCCATGAAGAAGATGGTATATCAAGGACACGCCACTTTCTCGCTAGAGGGTCATGAAGTCAGGAAAGGTTTTCTTGGATGACCTCCAACACGTATGAATGTTGTAAGCTGGTACGAGTTGAAAATGGTCCATGCGGAGTCACATCCAAATGGAATGCGATGGTTCTCAGTTTTCTATGAGTCGCCATATTAGACCCACTTACAGATTAACCACTTGTTGGATCCCATGCATATTTTCAAGAACGTGGGCAACTTACTATGAGACCACATCACAAGAAAGAGAGACAGTATAGAGGCAGGAATAGATTTGAAGGAGGTAGGCAAGATGGAGGCACTTTGGCCGCAGTCGAGTGTTGATGGTCGCGTGAAGCTACCTCGTGCTCCTTGGGTTTTGTCCACTAAAGAAGAGCGCATTGTGAATCAAATAGTCAAGTCTACCCGCACTCCGATGGGTATGATGTGCTCTCTCAAGTCTGCATTTTCTAAAGACGCGATCAATTATCAGGGCTAAAATCCCATGATTGGCATAAGATATATTAGGTTTGTAGTACGAATGGATTGTAATTGGTGTGCACATTTTTCTATTTGGAGTGTAGTCATTGTTCATAATGCTTTCTCAGTTGTGGTAGTTTATACTACCGATCGCGATCGCAGGATGCCTTACTCCAGAAATACGCGGGGCCATTTACAAGTTGTCGACTTTAGTGCAATGGATCTCACAGAAGGAGATTAAGACGTCCTCTATTGAATCCGTGAGGCGGGGAGCAGTGGAGAGTACAGTCTCTCTTTGAGAAATACATACCTACCAGCATGCTCACGATACAAATCCACCTTCTTGTGCATCTTGTAGATGAAGTGGAGATTGCTGGACCTATCTATACGTGATGAATGTTCTTCTTGCACTACAACAAACAAGCCTCTTAGACGCACTTTTAGACGCGATTTTTGAATTGAGAGAAAATCTTACAGGCGCGTCTACAAGCCTGTCTATTTGTGCGTCTACCATTTCGTGTCTATAGTCACATGTATGAGGAAATTCACACGCACCAATAGACGCGCTTTAGATGCGCATATACATGCACGAATACAAGTGCATATGAAAACCAAAATTATTATTTATTTAATTTATTTTGTACATCTACACGCGCGTCAACATGGAAAATTAGACGAGCAGATAGACACGTTCATAGACGGGCTTTTACAAGCACCAGTAGACGTGAACACAAAACCAAAAATATTTTTTTTAAATATATATTTAATTTCTTTTTATTTATTTGAATTATATAGCGCGTGTATGAGCGCATGTACTCTGTATTTTAGACGCAAGTATAGACGCGCATTTTCTGCAATTTAGACGCACAAATAGGCGCGAAGCACAGAATTGGAAAAAAAAAACCAGAGCTCTCCAAAGCAACCACATGCTCTCTGGTTTTTTTTTTCCCCCTCCCATACATCAAATTGTGTATTTGGAAAAAACACAATGGATCTGAAGGTACGAGAATTGAAAACAAAAATCCATGTATTCATTATATATAAAACGCATTTACATGGGGAGTTTAAGTGCTTGCGACCTAAAGCGTGGCCGCAAGCAGTAGGCTCAAAGATGGATAATAGATATACAAGGAAACAAGGCCATAGAGGAGGTATGCTACTCCTCTACGAATCTGAAGAAGAAACATCTTTGCTAGCACCACCATGGCTACTAGCGTCGCTATCCCCCTCCTCACTATGCTCCACATCGGGGGTTGCCTACACACATAAAAGATCAAGATTGCTTACGTAAAATTGCAAAGAAAAAGTTATAATTAGCTATACTTTTAATAGGAAAGTAAGAAAAATATACCTCCTCTGGCTATCAAATCCTCATAGCCCGGTTGTATTACTTCTCAGTGATGAGACCCTCCTATAGAAGTGAAGCCATGTGGCTGCGCAATTATGGCCTCGATGGTAACCTACCTCTCTAGGAGTAGGTATCCTACCAACGATAGTAGTCTGCAAAACAATTATGATATATACAAATAATTATGAGACACAATGTATTAGAACAAATTATATAAAGAATTAAAAGAAATATAAATTTTAAAAAATAGAAATCAAAATATACTTACAAACTCTGCCTCCCACGACTCTCTCCCGCCCGATCCATAATGCGACGATCCCATGGTTTCCATTTGGATGCGCCGCACCTCTGCGTGTTGGCGACTCTTCACTTTCTCTACTGCTTTCTTCTTGGCTTTCTTCCACTCTATGTGGTGGCACATAGGTGGTTGGCTATAGGCTCCACGCCCCTCCTCCTGTCTCCACAGTGACTCCCTGGCGCATGTCATGAGGTGGGATCTTTTGTTGTGAAGCAAATCCCTCACTTTTGTGCGTCCCCAATCATCTAAGAATCGTTGACCCTCAAGATTTGGGTACTTCCTATGGACTACCCTCAACACCTCCTGCCATAAGCTTCTTTTCTGATTCTTGAAGTAAACAAAACAATCTTTATACATCGCATGCACGACGCTCCTCATATATGCCATTACATCCCTTTCTTCATCATCATGGAAGATGCCACCAGTATCTGTAACTCTATAGTACTCGCGTACAGGCTCCTCTACGTGATCTTCTAGTGAGGGCGATCACTCGCAACCTCCTAGGCAACCCCCACACAAGCCTCGTCCTCCCCCTTGACTCTCCCTCCTCCCTCTTTGTCGACTATCCTCTGCCTTGCTGGATGCACGTGCGTTGGCTAATGCTTGTGCTTCAGTCGATGCATGTACAGCCGCTGCACGTGGAGTACCTGCAATTGGAGTTTGGACATTTGGTGTTTGGGAAGCAGTGCACAGCAAAGACATCAGAGGCATTCCAAACATGACGCTGAATACCTCGTTTGCTATGGGAGAGCGGCCAAGGTGTCTAATCATCTCTCTCATGAAGTCTTTCTTACTAGGAAAATCTCCAAAAAAGCATTGACCGCTCTGCTAAACAAGCCCAATGTATCATTCATGCGATCCAAATCTGGGTCATTACTAGATGAACCAGGATGATGCGACATCTACAAACAAAATATACGAATAAGAAAAATTTGCTAAATTGCAATATTGTGTAAACTGTTCTATTGTGTAACATATTCGTACAATTCCAGAAATAAAAAATTATTTTTTATCAGAGCTGGTGCGTGTATAATCGCATCTGAGATGCAGAATAGACGTGCTCTTAGACGCTTCCCTGAAGTCAAACCTTCTGGTCAGAGCACGTGTATATTCGCGTCTGAGATGTAGAATAGATGCGCTCTTAGATGCGTCTCAGAAGTCGAAGCTTCTGGGCAGAGTGCGTGTATTCTCGTGTCTGAGATGCAAAATACACGTGCTTGGAGACGCGACTCAGAAGTCAAAGCTTTTGGGCAGATCGCGTGTATTCTCGCGTCTAAGATGTAGAATACACATGCTTGGAGACGCGACTACAGATGTGATGACAGCAAACATAGCTGCGCGTTTATGTCTGCGTCTGCACTGAAATCTACACGCGTTGTCAAACGCGCTCAGTCGGCTGCTTTCAATCCGACAACCGCCATCCATGATTTATTTGTGATATAAGAAGTTCAATCATAGATCCTAATATGGAAAGAGAGAGAGAAAGAGAGAGAGAGAGAGAGAGAGAGGACTCACCTTGGGTCTTTGGTGTGGACGGGTAGTGGCGCTGCTTCCTTCCCCTTCTTCCTCTCCTTGGTGAGTTACTCTCCCTTGATGCTTGATGGTTGTTGTCTCCTCTCTTTGCTTCTTCTTCCTCTTGTTCTCCTCTCTTTTGTTCTCTCTTTCTTCCTCTCCTTGGCTTTCTTCTTTCCCCTCTTTTCTCTTTGAAGTGAAAGAAGAGGAGTCATGAGGAGGTGAGGCATGAAGAGACTAGTGGAGGTAGACTACATGTCGGCTGAACTCGAGCTTCAGAACGTGCAAAAAACGCAAGAAAGGAAAGGTGCAGTTTGAAAAGAAACGATTCAAGTATCTTTTGAATTTTGACTTTTGCATCTATTTTTACGTGTATATGCGCGTCTACGTTTATGTAAATGCGCTTATAGACGCGTAGATAGACGCAGATTTAGATGCATAGTTAAATGCAGGTATAGACAACATTTAACACGCTTACGTTTTTATCATGAGTTTTTGTATTTAAGATAAGTTTTGATAGTAAGTTCTTATCATAAGTTTTTATGTATTTATGATAAGTTTTGTGTATTTAAAATTGAGATCTTAGAATAATTAATACGCCTTGAAGTTTTTATGTAAACATATAAATAACGAATTTGATGTTGTCATGAATTAGGTTTAATCATGTCGTCATCATCACCTAGTGCGGTGCATGCTAATGAGTCAACGTGCACATCCTTAAGTGAGGATGAAACATTACGTCTTCATAGTCGAGATGCATGGCTACGACAAAAAATTAAATGCATGTGTGATCATTGTCAAGGGTGTATTTTTCGAGCACGTTGCAATGTCACACCTCAGCATGTATGGAAAATGGACCGAGAAAAATCACTAGTATTCATTGTTTTTAACACTAAGATTGCTAGTCTATTTTACTCAATATATATCAACGTACATGTAACTCCCTTTTCTGGTTGAACAGGATTCGGTGCCACATCCTCAGATGCTCCCTCCCGAGTGTTGAGAGGCTGCAAAACGTCGACGCGAGGAGGCAGAGTCTTCAAGAAGAGTGGAGGCTGATGACCATGATAGTAGCCCTCATGAAATGCCCTATCAAGTTGTAGAGGATGAGATTTTGAACAACATGGTACACAATCTATTTTCGCAACCGGTTTGGGGAGAAGGTCACTCTACGAAGCCAAATGACCCACTATATGTAGCGTCATCTACTCCGTTGTATGAAGGTTGTACGTACTCCGTTCTTCGTGCAACTCTCGAGATACTTAACTTGCAAACAATTTATGGATGGAGTAATGTCAGTTTGAATGCGTTATTGAAGTAGGTATCAATTCAGTTTGGCTTATGAATCATAATATTAATTGTTCTATTTTGAAATCAGACACACATATATGTTGGTGGTTTTCTAACTCACTTTTAAAAATATATCTAGGTTATTATCACAAATGCTTCCAAAAGGAAACAAATTGCCAACTAAGAGAGAGCAAGTAAGACATTACTTGACATCTCTGGGAGGCTTCAATTATGTCAAGATCCATGTATGTGTCAATGATTGTGTCTTATTTCATGGGATTCGTGAGTTTGCATGAGAGTGTCCTGTTTGTGACGAATCAAGATACGAAGTGGAGATGAAGTCAATGGATGTACCTCGTAAGGTTTTGCGACATTTTTCGATTGTTCCATGTATTCAACTTATGTTCAAGTGTAAGTCTATTGGAAAGCTCATATCATGGCATGCTAGTCATTGTTCAAGTGATGGAAAATAGAGGATCCCTGCAGACACACCGACAGACACACCGACATGGCAACATACAAACAATTTGTGGCCCATTTTCAAAGAAGAGCTGAGAAATTTGAGATTTGGTTTAGGTATGGATGGAATCAATTCATTTGGCATCAAAAGCACATCATACAGTGTATGGCCAGTGATATTGGTGAACTATAATATTCCTCTATCCATGGCAATTAAAAAGGGACATGTAATGTTGTCCCTTCTGATTCCTGAAAAGCACAAGGTAAAAAACATGGACATTTACTTAGAGCCTTTGATTGAAGAGTTAGAAATGTTATGGGAAGGTATTGAGGTGTAAGATACAAGCGCATCTGCATCCTCTAGAGATTTCACGTTGAAGGCCATGTTGTTGTGGACCATGCATGACTTTCCAAGATATGGAGAGTGTTCAGGTACATGTATATAACTTTATATTTGAAATTCAAGACTTGAATCAATTGCATGTTATTAATTCACTTGTTTGTTCAGGTTTAACTACATCAGGATATCATGCATGTCCTATTTGCGGTCCCTCTCTAGTTTCCTCTAGGCAGGCACGTTTAAAGAAGGTTATCTATCTAAGAAAGGGCAAGACAAGCATTAGTTAGAAGTATATTATCATCTCGCTTAGATAGATATATTATATACAATTATATATATCTAACCCAAAGAAAAAAAAAAGCTATATCCAACCGGCACGCGATCCCCCAACCTATAACTCAAACCCAAACATCACTCTTCAACATGAATGCGCAATAAACTATAAAACGTTAGGATTCTTAAATCAATGAAAGATTCTCTATAGATTGCAAGACATAATAAGTATTTCTATAGATCAAACCTCAAGAAAGAGGCAATATACTTAAAAATAAAAATGTAATTAATATTTACAAACTCTTGAAAAGAGAAAGAATACGCAATCTTATTCCAATCCACAGCAAGTTCCTAGACATTGAAACGTATTTTACAGAGAATATTACTCTTTGATATATACTACATTGCAAAAATCAATGAAGTTTTCTCTCTAGATTGCAAGACATAATAATTATATCTATAAATAATTACAAACTCTTTAAAATAGAGAAGAATGCATCACCCCCAATAAATTGAACGAAACATTGGAGAAAGAGAGAGAGAGAGAGAGAGAGAGAGAGAGAGAGAGAGAGAGAGAGGGAGAGAGGGAGAGAGAGAATATTACAATTAGACCATAGAATTAGAAAATATTACTCACATGCATTACACCATAAAAATGAATATCAAGCGTCAAGAAAGAGACATCACACCACACTGTAGATACCCAATACAGTTTACTCAATCCAGTCTCGTTACAAAAAAAGATAGCACACATTATCACAAAAAAAGCAGTGGCCCAAGCATTTCAATATCTTCATAAGCGAGACAACAATAGATCATAACCTTCATCTAAATGTTGAAGAGAGAGATAGAGAGAGATACAGCGAGTGAGTGAGAGAGAGAGGTGAATATTACAATTCACATTGCAAGACATGATAATTCTTTATGCAAATCAAACCTCAAGAAAGAGGTATCACATCGTTACATTAAAACCAATATAAGCTTCACAAAAAGGAAGCACACATCATCACAAAAAAAACATTGGTCCAAGCACTTCCAAGTAAGATATAAGCGAGACGATAATAGATCATAAGCCTCAGCCAAGCAAATCCTCCTCAATTGGGACCGTTCATTTGACGACTCAATTGTTGTAGCAAGGCATTGAACCTATTAACATTCATTTGGAACTGCAAAAACAGTAGTCGACAACCCCTCTGGCAAATCATAGGCTCGCAGTCATCTCCAAGCCCCCAAAACGATGCCCACATATCATTCAACAACAAATTCGTCAACCTACTTGTCTCAGAGACAATTTTTGAAAGTTCCCTCACTTCACCACCCAAACCACTCGAGACTTGTTGAACACTCTGGGTGTGCTTTGTCTCACACACAACACCATACAAACCCTTAGCTTGTTCATGCAACTCTGCAGAGTAAATAGCAAGTGCATGATCGACACATGAGGATAAACTCATCTCAATTCCATCAATTCATTCATCTTGGTCTCGAGGCATCTAAACTCCAAAGAACTTGAAGCCGTCTTTGTGTTTCTTTGGATCATTGATGTCCTTGTGGATTTACTAACATGCCCTCCCTGTTGCCTCGCCACTTCTTTCATCTTTCGCACATTAACTTTATTCACTCTATTAAACTCCACATTTTGGCTGCAACAAAATACACAAATGACTATCTCCCCAAAAAGAACAAAATACCTTGGTGAAAATACAATTATTAGAATAACTATCTCCCATACCCATGCAAACGGCTCCAAGCAGGCAAGCGTCGAAGAGATGATGTTGTCGTTGTTTTCTTTGATTCAACCAAATCAATTGCATTCAATGGAGTCGAATGCACTATGTCTGGAACATCATCCATAGCTTTGCTTTGTTCCATGATGACTACATGAAACTTTCAATAGAGTATAAGAGTCCCAATAGAGAAATCTCAAAGCCATTGAAGACAAACGCATTTCCAACTGAAAACCCTAAATTGAAAGTGTCTTGGACTCAAAGACAAAAGAACAGTCATGCACGAACACGTGTAAATAATCATGCATGAGCACACACATACATAGTGCTCACCAAAATCCAGTTAATGATTCCCCTCTTCAATGGATGTCCATTCATCCACATGTGTACATGACACTCACCAAATATATAGTCATGTCTTACCTCCTCTCCTCTGACTCTCTCTCTCTCTCTCTCTCTCTCTCTCTCTCTCTCTCTCTCTCTCTCTCTCTCTCTCTCTCTCTCTCTCTCTCTCTCTCTCTCTCTCTCTCTCTCTCTCTCTCTGTGCAAGCCCTACTAATGGATGTTCATTCGTCTAGATCCATACATAGGTCTTGGCAAAGGCTCGAATGTGTTAAAGATCCAAAGATATTCGACGCTCAAAGATGAATAAATACCAAGGTGAAAATATGAAAATATAAACTATCAAAATGAGATCAAAAATAAAAAAATCTTAATAATTTGGAAGAGATAGAGAATGTTTATTAAAATGGAGATTTTCATCAATTTAAAAAGTCTTTACACAACTCATTTAAAAAGTCTTGCAAAGATTATATATATCAAGTATGTGGCGATTTTCAATTTGGAAGAGATAGACAATGTTTTTCAAAATGGAGATAATGCCATGAAGGGTTACCACATCCATGCCAACCCCACAAATCACAATGAGTTCTGAAGGATAGTTGTACCTCTCAATAATGAAAGTCACGACCACGAATAAGTAAATAGTAGTAATATAATTAACAATAGCTTTCTAAGTTTAATAATTCTCTACGAATTGCAATCAATGAGGCAAAGGATAGTTCTATCCACATATCCTAAAACGTTTATCAGTAAGATAATAACAATAATAAAATAAGATAACAAAAACAATAAACTAATATCTATATCTATCTAATCTAATCTTCTATATCTATATCTATAAACTAGTTAGATAACAATAAACTAATAAAACAATATCTAATCTATGGATATCCATTCATCCACATGTGCACATGCAACTCACCAAATATATAGTCATGCCTTACCTCCTCTCCTTTGACTCTCTCTCTCTCTCTCTCTCTCTCTCTCTCTCTCTCTCTGTGCAAGCCCTACTAATGGATATTCATTCGTCTAGATCCATACATAGGTCTTGGCAAAGGCTCGAATGTGTTAAAGATCCAAAGATATTCGATGCTCAAAGATGAATGAATACCAAGGTGAAAATATGAAAATATAAACTATCAAAATGAGATCAAAAATTAAAAAATCTTAATAATTTGGAAGAGATAGACAATGTTTATTTTAAAAAATGGAGATTTCCATCAATTTAAAAAGTCTTTACACAACTCATTTAAAAAGTCTTGCAAAGACTATATATATCAAGTATGTGGCGATTTTCAATTTGGAAGAGATAGACAATGTTTTTCAAAATGGAGATTTTCAAGGATGTGCTTATGCAACGGCGACTCATCCAAGTTAACATTGCCAAAAACCTATCTAGATAAACTTTGAAAGAAGCAAATTGCACATCAAGGGCAATGCTCTCGAGTGAAAGGGAATGAACCCACACGGTGATTCATCTAGGTTAACATTGCCGAAAACCTATTAAGAGAAACTTTCAAAGAAGTAAGTTGCACATCAAGGGAAACATTTTCATTCTTGTGAGCAATTAACTCACATACGCCATCCTCTATACGACCAGCACTGTCAATAAGATCTTTTATCTTCTCATCATGATCATCCAAGGATCCAATACGTGGCCAATACTTTCGGACATGGTCATAAATCTTGCCTATGTAACCCTTGATTTCTTCCAACTCATCATGTATCCTCACCCCATCACAAAGGTTTCCTTCGTATTTCTCCTCCAAAATTCTCTCAATCCTCTGTAGACGGCTATCAATGCTCTCACAAAGAGAAATCGAAGGCCTTTGACGTCGAAATAGTGCCTTTAGTTGCTTCTCAAGCCCATCCAAGCGATGAATGAATCTCAAAAAACTAATAGAACTTTTATATCCTCCAACATGCCTGAGTGCACGACGAACTGCCTTCTTCCTTACAACCTCTTTTCCTTTGCACACATTCATTTGCACACTGGGAGCACACTGCACAACATTTGCTACAGATGCATTTTTTTCCTCCATGTTGCGCAAAACACATGCGTCAACATCCATGTGCATATCAACTATTCTTATCTTATCTTAAAAATTAGAAACAGTGGAAGATCCTAGATGGCATTAAATTTAAACATATGTGCATTAGACCATATGATTGACTACAATAGAATTTGCTATAGTAAGTAGCATCTAAAGTGAGGTTTCAATTTGTTTATCCTGCACATAGGACTCAAGTGGGTCTTCAAGATGCATTTGGATTAGGCTTTTTGTCACAATGGATGTATCCATTTTATGATGCAAAACCCCCCTTGCATAATGAGAAAAGTCAAGGATCACAGCCAATGCCACAATGACTAGTGAGTTGGTATTTTAGGTGGTGTACCTAACATTGCATGGTGCACAGCACACAATATCCTTTCTTAGAAAATCATGCCCCAGGACAATGCAACATTCCCCACCCCTGCCAATGAGACTATAATTCACACACTAAACAATCTCCTAAGTTTAAAAACGTCAATAATAGATTTTTAATGCCATGAAGGGTTACCACATCCATGCCAACCCCACAAATCGCAATGAGTTCTGAAGGATAGTTGTACCTCTCAATAATGAAAGTCACGACCACGAATAAGTAAATAGTAGTAATATAATTAACAATAGCTTTCTAAGTTTAATAATGCCCTACGAATTGCAATCAATGAGGCAAAGGATAGTTCTATCCACATATCCTAAAACGTTTATCAGTAAGATAATAACAATAATAAAATAAGATAACAAAAACAATAAACTAATAACTATATCTATCTAATCTAATCTTCTATATCTATATCTATAAACTAATTAGATAACAATAAACTAATAAAACAATATCTAATCTAAATCTTATCTTAATCTAATCTAAATAAAATAAGACCACAATAAATTATAAATTATAAACTAACAATAAATAAACTAATAAACAATACAACAATAATGATGATGATCATCATCATCATCATTATCATTATCATTATCATTATTTTTATTATTATATTATATAAACTAAGTAGTTAGATATTATTAATTAGATAGATATATATAAACTAATAATATCTAAATAAAAAACAATAATAATAAGAATAAACAAAAATAATAATAAAATCATCATCATAATTAAACTATAACTATTAACTATTAATATTAACTATTAATTAATTAATTAACTATAACATCAAACTAATAAACAATACAACAACAATCATCATCATCATCATCATCATCATCATTATCATTATCATTATTATTATTATTATTATTATTATTATTATATCTTAATCACAATAAAATAATACCACAATAAACTATAAACTAACAACAAACAAATAAAACAATATCTAAATCTAAATCTAAATCTTGTCTATCTAAATCTTATATTAATCTATCTAATCTAAATAAAATAAAATAATACCACAACAATCAATTATAAATATAAACTAACAATAATTATAAACCAACAACAAACTAATAAACAATACAATCATCATCATCATCATATAAACTAATTAGATATTATTATTATTATTTAGATTTAGATTTAGATATATATAATAAACTAATAATATCTATCTAAACAATGATAAATGATAAACTAACTAATAACTAATAACTAATAATATCTAAATTAAAAAAAACAATAATAATAAATAATAATGAAAAAATAATAATCATAATCATAATCATAAATAATAATAACTAAACTTAAACTATAACTATTAACTATTAATTAATTATTAATTATTAATTAATTAAATTATCCAAATCTAAATTCTAAATCTTATATCCTAATCACAATAAAATAATTCATCATCATCATCATATAAACCAATTAGATATTATATTATATTATATTATTATTTAGATATATATAAACTAATAATCTCTATCTAAATAATAATAAACTAATAATATCTAAAAAAACAACAACAACAATAATAATAAAATAATCATAATCATAATTACTAACAAAAAAACTTAAACTATAACTATTAACTATTAATTAACAATACAACAGCAATTATCATTATCATCATCATTTTAGATAACAAAAAACTAATAAACTAATAAGATAACAATAAACTAATAAAACTAATTAGTTAGTCAGATTAGATAATAATAAACAAACTAATAAAACTAATTAGTTAGTTAGAAAAAATAATAATAATAACAATAATAAATAACAATAATAAAATAATCATAATCATAATTACTAACAAAAAAAATTAAACTATAACTATTAACTATTAATTAACAATACAACAACAATCATCATCATCATCATCATCATCATTTTAGATAACAAAAAACTAATAAACTAATTAGATAGATAACAATAAATAATAAAACTAATTAGTTAGCTAGATAACAATACACTAATTAGATAACAATAAACTAATAAACTAATTAGATAATAACAATAACAAATTAAACAATTTCATCATTATCATTAACATTAACATTAACAATAACAATTAACAATAAACAAAAACAACAATAATAACCTAAAATAATACCACAATAGACAATATATAAACTATAAACTATAAACTAACAATAAACTAATAAAACAATATCTAAATCTTATCTTAATCTAAACATCATCATTCATCATATAAACTAATTAGATATTATTATTATTATTTAGATTTAGATATATATAAACTAATAATACCTATCTAAACAATAATAAACTAATAATATCTAAATAAAAAACAACAATAATAACAATAAATAATAATAATAATGAAGTAATCATAATCATAATTACTAATATAATATAATTAACTATTAATTATTAATTAAATTATCTAAATCTAAATAAATTCTAAATCTTATATCTTAATCTTAATCACAATAAAATAATTCATCATCATCATTATATAAACTAATTAGATAGCAATAAACTAATAAACTAATCACTAAACTAATAAACTAATAAAAAAATTTCATCATTATCATTATTATCATTAACATTAACATTAACAATAATAACAATAAACAAAAACAACAACAATGATAATAAAATAGTCATGTTATCTAATCTAATCTAATCTAATAAACTAATTAGATAGATAACAATAAACAATAATAACAAGAAACAACAACAATAATAAAATAATCATAATCATAATTAGATAACAATAAACTAATAAAACTAATAAGTTAGTTGGATAACAATAAACTAATAAACTAATTAGTAAAAGTAAACATCCAGTTATAATGCCCGTCTCTACGTTATCTATGGCATCCTGTGGGAACACCCGAGTGTGGTCCCGGCTTGCGGCAACGGTGGCCCTGCTGAACAAATCTGCTAGGGCGCATGTATTGTTAGTTTGTTATTACTATTATTATTATTTTATTATGATTATGATTATGATTATGATGATATGATGTTAATGTGAATTAATGTTAATGTTAATGTCAATGTGTTAATGTTAATGTGAATGTGTTAAATGTTAATGTGAATGTTAAATGTGTTAAATAATGTGAATGCAAATTTTAATTAATTTGTTTATTAATTATTATTATTATTATTATTATTATTATCATTATTATTATTATGTTATTATTACATTACATTTTTATTATTGTATTTTTTATTTTATTATTATTGTTATTGTTATTGTTATATTATATAGTTATATAGTTTTGTTAATTTTGTTAATGGTTGTTATTTTAACTTTGTTATTGTTAGTTATAAATATGTATTGTTAGTTTTTTAGTATTATGTGAATGCTAATTAATGTGAATGTGAATGTGGATTAATTTGTTTATTATTATTTTATTATTATTATCATTATCATTATCATTATTATGTTATTACATTTTTATTATTGTTAGTTATTATATTGTATTATATTATAAATATGTATTATGATATGATGATGATATTAGTTTATTAGTTTATTATGTGAATGTTAAATACTTAATGTTAATGTGAATGTGAATGACTGTGAATGAATGAATGAATGTTAATAGTTATAGTTTATTTATTAGTAATTATGTTATGTTATGATATGATTATGATGTTATTAGTTTATTATTGTTTAGATAGTTTATTAATGTGAATGTTAAATAGTTAATGTTAAAATGTGAATAAAATGTGAATGTGTTAATGTGAATGTGAATGTTAAATAGTTAATGTGAATGTGACTGTTAATGTTAAATAGTTAATAGTTAATTTCAATGTGAATGTGAATGTGAATGCTGATGTGAATGTTAAATAGTTAATGTGAATGTGAATGTGGATTAATTTGTTTATTATTATTATTATTATTATTATTATTATCATTATTATATTATAATTATATCTTTATTATTTTATTATATTATTATTATTGTTATTGTGATTGTTACGTTATATAGTTATATAGTTTTGTTAATTTTGTTAATGGTTGTTATTTTAACTTTGTTATTGTTAGTTATTATATTGTATTATATTATAAATATGTATTGTTAGATTGTTATTTTATTATTATTTTAGTATTATTATGATTATGATTATGATATGATGATGATGATGATGATGATGATGATATTAGTTTATAGTTTATTTTATTTATTGTTGTGGTATTATTTTATTTAGAGTTAGATATTGTTTTAGTTATTATTCTTATTATATTTTTTTGTTATGTTAATAGTTATAGTTAATAGTTAATGTTATAGCTAATAGTTATTATTAGTTAATAGTTATAGTTTATTTATTGGTAATTATGTTATGTTATGATATGATTATGATGTTATTAGTTTATTATTGTTTAGATAGTTTATTAATGTGAATGTTAAATAGTTAATGTTAATGTTAAATAGTTAATAGTAAATGTCAATGTGAATATGAATGCGAATGTGAATGTTAAATAGTTAATGTTAATGTTAATGTTAAATAGTTAATAGTAAATATCAATGTGAATGTGAATGAATGTGAATGTGAATGCTAATGTGAATGTTACATAGTTAATGTGAATGTGAATGTTATTATTATTTTATTCTTATTATCATTCACATTATTTCATTATCTATTCTTATATTGTTATTTTAACTTTGTTATTGTTAGTTATTATATTTTATTATATTATAAATATGTATTTTTAGTTTGTTGTTATTATTATTATATGATATGATGATGATATTAGTTTATTATTTTATTTTTAGTTTATAGTTTATTTTATTTATTGTTGTGGTATTATTTTATTTAGAGTTAGATATTGTTTTAGTTATTATTATTATTACTATTATATATTTTTATTATGTTAACAGTTAATAGTTATAGTTTATTTATTAGTGATTATGTTATGTTATTTATTAGTGATTATGATGTTATTAGTTTATTATTGTTTAGATAGTTTATTAATATTAATGTTAAATAGTTAATGTTAAAATGTGAATGTGAATGTTAATGTTAAATAGTTAATGTTAATGTGAATGTGAATGTGGATTAATTTGTTTATTATATTATTATTATTATTATTATTATCATTTTATGTTATTATTACATCTTTATTATTGTATATTATTTTATTATTATTGTTATTGTTATTGTTATGCTATATAGTTATATAGTTTTGTTAATTTTGTTAATGGTTGTTATTTTAACTTTGTTATTGCTAGTTATTATATTGTATTGTATTGTATTATAAATATGTATTGTTAGATTGTTATTTTATTATTATTTTATCATGATTATGATATTATGATTATGATGATATGATATGATATTATGATATGATATGATGACGATATTATATTCCATTTATTGTTAGTTTATTGTGGTATTGTTATTGTTATTTTAATTATTGGTTTAGTTTTTATTGTATTTTGATTGATTTTGTTTATTATTATTTTATTAGTATAAATATATATACAAATAATAATAATTTAATTATTGGTTTAGTATTTATTAGATTTTTATTGATTTATTTTATTATTATTTTATTAGTATAAATATTTGTATATATATATATATAACTAATAATAATAATATAAAATAATGTGAATAGTGATAATATAAAATAATTAGTTATAGTTGTAGTGAGTAATGATATAGTTGTAGTGCACCACCTAGAATACCAATTCATTGGTCATTGTGGCATTGGCTTTGATCTTGATGGATACATCCATTGTCACAAAAAGCCTAATCTTCTGTCAACTAGGAAGCCATGAGAATTCGCTTGAAATAATCCAAATGCATCTTGAAGACCCACTTGAGTCTTATGTGTGGGATAAACAAATTGAAACCTCACTCTAGATGCTACTTACTATAGCAAATTCTATGGTTTTCAATCATATGGTCTAATGCACATATGTTTAAATTTAATGCATTGGAAGTTAATCTAATGTCATCTAGGATTTTCCAATGTTTCTAATTTAATATAAGATCAGAATAGATTATATGCACCTTGATGTTGACGCATGTGTTTTGCGCAACATGGAGAAAAAAAATGTGTCTGTAGCAAATGTTGTGCAGTGCGCTCCCAGTGTGTAAATGAATGTGTGCAAAGGGAAAGATGTTATAAGGAAGAAGACAGTTCGTCGTGCACTCAGGCATGTTGGAGGATATGAAAGTTCTGTTCATTTTTTGAGAGTCATTCATCACTTGGATGGGCTTGAGAAGCAAGTAAACGTCAAAGGGCTTTAGTTTCTCTTGGTGAGAGCATTGATAGCCCTCTACAAAGGATTGAGAGAATTTTGGAGGAGAAATACGAAGGAAACCTTTGTGATGGGGTGAGGATACAGGATGAGTTGGAAGAAATCAAGGGTTACATAGGGGAGATATATGAACATGTCCGAAAGTATTGGCCACGTATTGGATCCTTGGATGATCATGATGAGAAGATGAAAGATCTTATTGACAGTGCTGATCGTATAGAGGATGGCGTATGTGAGTTAATTGCTCACAAGAATGAAAAAGTTTCCCTTGATGTGCAACTTACTTCTTTGAAAGTTTCCCTTAATAGGTTTTCGGCAATGTTAACCCAAATGAATCACCGTGTGGGGTCATTCCCTTTCACTCGAGAGCATTGCCCTTGATGTGCAATTTGCTTCTTTCAAAGTTTATCTAGACTAGATAGGTTTTTGGCAATGTTAACTTGGATGAATCGTCGCCGTGTAAGCACGTCCTTGAAAATCTCCATTTTGAAAAACATTGTCTATCTTTTCCAAATTGAAAATCGCCACATGCTTGATATATATATATAATCTTTGTAAGACTTTTTAAATGAGTTGTGTTTTATTCGATTGATGAAAATCTCCATTTTAAAAAACATTGTCTATCTCTTTCAAATTATTAAGATTTTTTAATCTCAATTTAATAGTTTGCATCTTACTTGAAAGTGCTTGGACCAATGTTGATCTATTATCATAATAATAGTTTATTAGTTGATCTATTATCGTCTCGCTTAGATAGATATATATAATATACCTACACATCTTTGTGAAGTATGAAGCAAGGGCAAGAAGAAAAAGTGAAAGACAAGCATTTCGCACCAGATATAGATGTAATGTCTCATTTTCAAATCATCTAAATGCGCTTCCATGTCATATTGATATAGATTGGTTACATGAGGAAATGGAAAAAGAGGAGGAAATTAATATATCTCAAGAAGAGTGGGAATACGCATGAGGTTGCTTATCAAAGGTGAGACATACTATCAATTAATTTGTTTCTAGTTATATTTTATATAATAAATTGACATGTTTGATCTTAATCTTTTACTACTAGTGCACATTATTCAATGCTATTTGGTGTGAGGGTAAACATCTTCGAACTCAACGTATAGATGAAAAGAGAAATACCCAAGATTGTGGTGTCCTTGCTCACTTCGAGGATGCCAATGGTACCATGGAAGGTTATTGTGGCTTGATCCAAGATATTCTGAAGCTTGACTTCAAACGATTCTTTATATATGTACTGGATGTGAAGTGGTTTAAAGAAGTAGTAACAAATGGTGAGCATTGCACAATCAGACGTCATCCAAGTGGTTTTGTAATCATTGACTCTACAAAATTTCACCAAAACAAGAATGGCACATTAGTACTACCTCAACAATGCGAGCAGGTATATATGTAAAAGCTAATTTTTTAATATGTATACATGTGATACATATACACAATATAATAAGTATTTAAGTTTCTTGCTTTTGTTTTTCAAATACAGGTTGTGTATCATCCAATGGTAAAAAATAACCGATGGTGGTATGTCATCCCTATATCTAATCACTCAAAACCAATATATGGTAATATTACCGACATAGAGATAGCAGATGACAATCCAACGATTAATGATGATGTACATGATGACACCATAATGGATGATATATGTGATATAATACAAGATGAACCTCGCGAGGATGTTCAAGGAAACGCAGAAGAGGACAATAATGTGGTTGATGATGATGAAGTTATTGAGCAATATAGCAACACATCTGATAGTGGGATAGAATTATTTGTTTCATTACCTCTTGGTAACATAGACCTAGAAGTAGATAGTTTAGCAAGGGCTAATCTCATTGAAGATGAGATGGATCATCCACTGTAACATACTTAATTCGCTTAATGATTCAATGTGTATTCTTAATTCTATGAAAAATATCATGCGCACATGTGCATATTCAAGAATCAATAGTCAAGTTTAAAGCTAAATTGAATTTTTCATAATTTAAAAAAAGTATTTTTTATCATCTTCAAGTAGAGAAATTACGAGATACATGCAATGCTTGCTACTAATTGTATAATAAGGTTCGTGTCACTTGCCGCTAATTACTTATATCAGGCTTGTCAAGTGGAGGATCTGCCATTCATTGAAGAGCAATGCAAAAATAATTATTAACTCTGGTTTTTTATTATATTAAGTCTAATTTCAGGTGGTTAAATAATTACGCGTCTGAAAACACATCTATATTTGCGTCTATTTGCGCGGATATATAGACACAAAATTCATGTCTATTTACATGCTCTTTTACATGCATATATAGACCTAATGATAGACGCGCTCGACTTTGCGCGTCTATGCCTCGTTTTTGTTGTGGTGTTGGAGCGCTTCATGAAAAGCCTGAAAGGCTTTGTGCGACAACGAGCTCGGCCAGAAGGTAGCATGGCTGAAGTTTGGTCGGTGTCTGAGGCGCTAATGAATATTTTACAATGGCTACCAACGGTGGATCCAGATAACAATATGGTATAGTCGCTGAAGGATGATGATAGACTAACTGGAGATGTGGTGGTTGGAAATGGGGTAGGAAAAAGAATGGATGTTGCAATGGAGGAGAAGGTGAATCGCTTTTGTATGTTGCACCATGCCTCTATGGAGACGTGGCTCGCCAAGTACCAGCAAGCTAGGCAAGATCGAGAGGAAGTGCGATCTAAATTTCGACGTAGTACGCGCCATCGACCGATTTGATATCCCAAGGGCATGAAGGAGATACCGGGTTCATGTCAACACGATGGTTGCATGGAGCTTTGACCGCAACGTCTCGCGAAGGGGCAAAGGTCTCAACTGAGGAGTGGGAATTCTTGAGGGGATGTAGTCCAAAGGTGATGACGTTTTTAGGATTTGTCGTATCTATATTTTATATGTGACAACTAATTTGAGTGTTTCAATGTATAGTACAAAATATATAGTGCAGCGTGGTCGCGCGGACGGCATTTTTGCATGGAGCATATTGACAAAATGTGCTCCACAACAGACTATGGTATCATGGCAAGCAAGAGAGCCGACGACGAGCAACAGATCCAAACATGGTTATAGATGAGATGGAGTATTTTGTGGAAACTTGCAAAGTTTGTTACGGTGGATTACCGTAGCTTCTCCATGATACTATTTGATGTGCAGTGGTTTAAAGTGGTACTTGAAGGAGCTAGAGCAATAGTTCAACGAGGTCTATCTGGATTTCGCGAAATAGTTTTCAAAAAAAAAAGGACAGATTTACGCAATCGACACCTTTGTATTGCCGGCCCATTGTGAACAGGTGCATGAACTCATTTGTTTTTAATTGTATTAGGACATGGTACATGTCACAATAGTTAGATCTATCTTGTATGTGATTGTGAACATGTAATATTCTATCCAAAACCCCGACAACCTCGATGGTGGTATGTTATACCTTGAGCGTCCCGAAGTGCGAGAGTATATGATCAAAGCGATGTTTCGAGCATAGATGAGGATAATATGAAAATACAGGGGTCGATATTGCAAGGGGTAGAGGCCACCGAAAGCTTGGAGCATGTAGAGGAGCCAGCATCGGGTAACAATGATGGAAATCCAAGAGTCCAAGAATTCTTTGAGAACGAGGTGGAGTCATCCTTTTGTGGTGACATGTCTATCGACCTTCTAGTGAACGCCAAGTTGTGTCATGAGATTGACATGGGACCATAGGATACTTCATACTTGGAGCATCCACCTACTCAATTCGTTGACGAAGCGCTTATAAGAGTACATAAGATATGCATTTTAAGTAAGATTATTTTTAAAGATTTATATTACCATGCTTTGTATGATTTAAATTCATAATGCTAAAATCATTTTTTGTCTATGCAGGTGATATTTATGGATACTTAGATCATTAGGATGAGTCGAGGGATGAGCGATGAGGAGTTGCAGGATATCTTCCCGCGCATGTCTCTAGATTAGATGGCGAGATTCAAAGATATGGTGGACTAGAAGCTGTCTCAGACATCGTCAAGCCACTCTATTAGATCTAATTCGGCGCGATCAAATGCTTCAACTTCGAGCAGACGAGGTCGACGCTCCAAACTTGGGCCACAGGGAGGGAGTGCTTCAGGGTCAAGGGGATGCTGTAGAGATACGGAGGCAGTGAGCCCGCGGTCGGCTCGGGATACAGGTGTTACTCCTCGCTCTCGTGGCGGTTTCAAAGAGCATGGCTCAAGTGGTTGCTATGGAGGCATGGACGCGGGGTCTCCATCTCGTCGTTCTGCTAGAGTTGCGTCACCTCTAGGATTTTCACACCTGTGGGAACATCTACTCTAGTTACTCTGCCTTTTTCTTAGCCGTCCGTAGGTGGCACCCCTATGGGTGCTACACTGATAGATACTACCCCGGTCGGTACACCATATGTACAGGGGTCTCCTGGTGGATATGCCCAAGAGCGTGGTCGTAGGTGGGAGAGGACCTATCTTAGGTATACCCCAAAGGGGTATGCCTATCTTGTCGATGATAGGTCAGGAGCCATCACTATGAATGATGAGGGCAGGAGGGTGATGGCTCGCATGAGAGAGTTGTGCCAATAATTTTTTCGGCACAACATCTTAGATCATTGGAAAAACATACCGGAGGGGAGCAAGGACTACATAATAGCATCCTTGCATGAGGAGTTTCTAGTTCCAGCCATTGCATATAGGTTTTCTATGGGCTGGATGATGGAGTGCATGCGTGCATATATGTCACACAGATGATTGGACACACGCAAGGTGTAAAATATTACACGGCGCAGTGAACAGAATCTGAGAAAGAGATAGAGAGTACACAACAGATAAGAGGAGAATCAGTAAATTCTTTAGCTCCAAACAATTGATACAAAGATGGCTCTGTCCACCCGTGTGCTTCCACTGTGTGAAGCTTAGATGGCGATCTAGACAGAAGATAGGTGAAGAGCTTAAGGCTAGCTGGAACAACAACTCTGACTGGGTGAAAGATGAATGATGGATGGCTGTGAAGGGGTTTAGCTTTTATAGCTCGCGAAGGCTGTTAGGTCGGCCTGACCGACCTACCATATGAGCCTCTTTTAACTCCCTCACCCCGCAACTCGATGCAATGCGCCTCGAGTCGCTACCATCTTAACCACTCCGTCTAACCCAAAGATTAGACCCACAACGGTCACCTTTTTGCCATCTGGTCACATAGAGCTCATCTGATATACAAGTCAGGACTCAACCAATGTCCGGGCTCACATTTGGCTTCTCCTCATAGTGGGGGCCTTACAACTTTGAGCACCATGGATCATTGGTGGCACCTAATGAGGGTGGGGCATTGATCATATCTAACACAAGGCACCAATGTCCACCCATAGGTGAACTATCTCCTCGGCCCAATGCCGAGTCTCTGAAGATGAACTTGAAGTAGATCCTTCGTAAGTGCTTTGGTGAAGATATCTGCTCCATTCTCCTCTGTTGGACAGTAGACCACAGTTCTACTATCCCATCCTCCATCAAATATCGCACATAGTGATACAGGATCTCTATATGTTTGGTGCGTGCATGAAACACTGGATTTTTGGCAATGGCGATGCAACTCTGATTGTCACATCTCAGCACAGTTGGTTCTTCATCTTGCACTCCCATATGCCATAGAATCCTTCTCAACCATACTGCTTTACATGCAGCAAAACAAGCTGCCTTGTACTCTGCTTCGGTAGAAGACAATGCCACTGTTGGCTGCTTCTTACTAATCCAGGAGAAAATTCCTGAATCCAAAGAGAAACAATAACCAGAAACTGACTTCCTGGAATCACTATCTCCTGCCCAATCTGAGTCACAGTTCCCCACAAGAGAATTTTCGAAACTGTATGTGATACCATAGTCAAGAGTTTCCTTCAAGTATCTAAGCACCCGCATCCCAGCCTTCCAATGGCTCTCATGAGGTTTGTTTAAGAACCTGCTCAAAACACCAATAGCAAAATTGATATCTGGTCTAGTGTTACACAAGTAGATCAAACTTCCAACCAACCTCCTATACCTCCCAATGTCTGCTAGTGCTGATGTATCCTCGACGGATAACTTTGCATTCACCTCCATAGGTGTAGCTATCTCCTTGCACTCGGTCATGCCAAATGCCTTCAAGATCTCCCATGCATACTTCTTCTGAGAGATGAAGATCTTTCCCGGCTCTTGCAAACTTCAATCCCCAAACAATAGTGCAGCAAGCCCAAGTCTGTCATTTCAAACTCAGAACTCAAAGCCTTTCGAGTTTGGTTGATCATATCTTCATAGTCACTTGTAATAAGAAGGTCGTCCACATATAGGACAATCACTATAGACTTTTTACCATCCCTGTAAACATACAAGTTAGCATCTAAGGCACATCTTTTGAAGTTTAGGTTTAAAAAGAACTTATCTATCTACTGGTACCATGCTCTGGGGGCTTGTTTCAGCCCATATAATGCCTTCTTCAGCTTACACACTTTGTTCTCAGAATGGGGGGACCTCAAACCTTGGTGACTGAGCCACGTACACCTCCTCCTTGAGGTCACCATTTCCACTTGGTGCTAATAGCCTTCTACTTTGCTGGTCGATCCACTAGCTCCCAAGTGTCATTCTTCATTATGTTGTCATACTCTGCTTGCATAGTAGCCTTCCATGATGGATCTGCAAGTGCTTCTTCTAAGTCAGTTGGCTCCTTTACTTCTCTCATAATCTCAACCATCAAGGCCATATTGACTATGTGAGCAGAAGCCCTCCTTTCCTCCTCTATTCTCTGAGACCTCCTTGGTTTCCGCCATCTGCCTTCTCCTCAACAGATGCATGCATATGATTATTGTGGTCATAGAGCTGCTTCACCCAGCGCGGCAATGGCTTTCCCGGTGGGGTGATGTCAGGTTGGTGAACTTTTTCCTCATCTTCCTCCTCCTTAAGGATAGGGATAGCTCTCGGGACAGGTTCATAGTGGACTACTTCTTCGCTTGATGATAAAGTGGAAGAACTTGCCTTCTCCTCCTCCACTGTATGCGGCTCCTCCTTTAACACCACATCACGGCTCGCGATGATCTTCTTTGCCTCTTGGTCATATAATTTGTAAGCCTTCTGCTCATCACTATAACCCAAGAATATACATTTTCTGCTTTTTGGTTTTAACTTGTTTCTCTTCTCATCTGGAACATGTGCATAACATTCACATCCAAAAATTCTGAAATGTGAGACAGATGGTTTTTTACCAGTGTAAGCCTCATGAGGTGTTTTTCCCTTGAAAGCCTTTGTGTAGCTCTGATTTAGAATGTAGACTGCAGTATTAATAGCTTCAGCCCAAAAATGGTTAGGCAATCCCTTGCCCTTTAGCATGCATCTTGCCATCTCCACAATGGTGCGATTCCTGCGTTCCACAACACCGTTCTGCTGAGGTGTGTGGGGCGTCGTCAATTGACACTTGATCCATTTGCTCTTGCAAAAGCCTTCAAACTCCTTTGAGTTGAACTCACCACCACCATCTGTTCTAAATTTCTTCACACTTTTCCCTGTTTCATTCTCAACAAGTTTTAGCCATTCTTTAAACTTACCAAAAGCTTGAGCCTTATCACAAAGGAAGTACACCCACATCTTTCTACTGTAGTCGTTGACAATCAACATAAAATAAGAAGATCCCCCCAAGGCCTGTGTAGGCATCTTACCACACAAGTCAGCATGCACCAACTCTAGAGGAGCCTGTGCTCTATTCTTGCTTTCTTGTGGAAATGCCTTTCTCTGTTGCTTGCCCATCATACAAGCTTCACATGGTTCCTTCAATTCAGTTATTGTAGGTAGGTGAGCAACCATACCTTGCTTTTGCATCTCCTTCAACACTACAAATCCGATGTGTCCAAATCTTTCATGCCAAAGCTTACTTGTGCCCACTCCAGCGATGGTTGTAAGAGCACTTAGCTCATACAAGTTATTCCTTCTTTCTCCTTTGCCAACAATTGTGCCAGCACTATCAAGAATTTCTATACCTGTCTTCTTGAACCTCACTTCATAACCAAGATCAGTTATGGCCGCAATTGATAAGAGATTTCTCCTGATTTCGAGAACATACAACACATTTGAAAGCTTTTTGACTTCACCATTTGCAGCAACAAAAGAAATAGTACCTGTGCCCGCAGCAGGGCATTTAGCATTATTTCCAACCGTCACAGTGATGGATTCTTGTAGAGGCTACATAGAACTGTATAGACCTTTCTTGTTGGTCATGTGACGGGAGGCCCCACTATCCAACACCCATGAGTCAGTGGTAGATTCTTCTTGCACCGAGGAGCACACTTCCTCAATGGTCGCCATGAATAATTCCAACTCTGCTTCAGCCGTATTGGCTGTCTCTTTCCCTTTACTTTTAAGGGTATCATTCTTTTTATCTGCCTTCTCGACACGACAATCTACAATTGCATGTCCTTTCTTCTTGCAGTAGAAGCACTCTCCTTGAAACTTCTTCTTGCCGCCCTTCTTCTTTTTGTCACCATCATTTTTTGTGGAGGAACCATCTTTACCTTTTGCATTGGCAGAGAATGCAGCATCTCCATTGTTGCTTCCTTCTCGGGCTTTCAGCCTCAACTCCTCCTCCATCAAAAATGCACAAAACTCCTCAAAAGTCAAAGCTTGAGGTCTTACCTGAGTATTAAGGGCAGTTACTAGTCCATCAAACTTTTGTGGATAAATCCGACGACACCTCCGAGCTAGCTCTTCGCTAGTCTTTTGTATCCCAGCACCAGCCATCTGGTCACACAGATTCTTAATCCGAGTGATGAATGCTTCAATTGTCTCTCCTTCAGCAAACTTCTCCGCTGCTAGTTGATTCTCCAAGTTTTGAATCCTTGTTTTGTTTTGTGTTTCATACTGACTCCTTAGTACATTCCAAGCCTCTGACGCTTTGGTTGTATGCTGAATCAAAGTCAGAACACTGTCAGAACAACTTGTAACTAAGGCACACAATGCATCTGCATTCCTTTGTTTCCAAGCTCGTAGAAGATCTGCATTCGGAGGAATCATCACACTAGAGTTTGATGGGTCAGGGGTAGGTTGTGGTTCTGCGTCAGTCCCCAGCACAGTCTCCAGAAGCTCATAAGAATCACGGATAGTTGTAATTTTGAACTTTCACAAGGTATAGTTTGTACCATCTAACTTACCTTCGCTGAAGGTTGGTGGACGAATCCTCAGTGTTTGAATAGTCGGTACAGCAATACCACCTCATGCACCGCTTCTTGATGCGCCAGAACCGCTTCCGAAAGTCGACATAGTTTCTCTTTGCTGTTGAAGCCTTTGCCTCTTGCACACTCTTCGATCTCTAGAGCCCCTTAGGCTCTGATACCATGTAAAAAATACACAGCGCAGCGAACAGAATCTGAGAAAGAGATAGAGAGTACACAATAGATAAGAGGGGAATCAGTAAATTCTTTAACTCCAAACAACTGATACAAAGATGGCTCTGTCCACCCGTGCGCTTCCACTGTGTGAAGCTTAGATGGCGATCTAGACAGAAGATAGGTGAAGAGCTTAAGGCTAGCTGGAACACAAACTTTGACTGGGTGAAAGATGAGTGATCGATGGATGTGAAGGAGTTTAGCTTTTATAGCCTGCGAAGGTCGTTAAGTTGGCCTGACCGACCTACCATTTAAGCCTCCACTAGTCAGCCAAGGAATATTCCAAGGAATATTCCCTTTACCATCGGGCCGAGGGTGCTGCCCCCGGACCCCTGCAACTCGATGCAATGCGCCTCGAGTTGCTACCAACTTAACCACTCCGTCTATCCCAAAGATCAGACCCACAACGGCCATCTCTACCTAATGTAGTGGGTAATGAACATTAACTAATGTAAACATGCTCATTCTATATCTATCACCAATAAGTGTAATGTATTATTTATGAACGCACCTCCTCTGTATATAGTTCTTTTTAACTAAGCCACACCAATGGTTCAACTAATATGAAAACAAGATATGTACCAAAAGATAGTAGCTAACTCTAGGTTGCATTTGAAGGTGAGAATTCTTATGGCCATGATTTCTTGGCTCAAAGAAGGCAATAATCATATTGTCAATATCTCTAATTGTATTGGTATATCTATCCACTCTATTATATTTGGTTCTAGTTTAATCACAATTGGTTGTGGTTTATCCTTCATTTTTCTCCTAACTTGTTTTGCAATATCCTTTGTACTGACAATCATGTTTCTAATAGTTAGTATTTTGTTTCCTTTGCAGCACTCCATTACAAATCACAATCCGACTGGCCTTGAGACTCGATATGCAGAGAGGCACGGTCTCACTACATTAATCGACCGATTGTATAGACACGATGGCCCTGTAAGTTACTTATCTTTCTTATCCGTAGTTACCATGTTTAATTAGAATGCATTATTGTATGGTGGACTGATGTGTAGTTGTTTCTTTTTTTGCAGAGTCCGTTCAATGCTCCTTTACGGCGGGATGAGCTTTCGGATGGCGAGGATGTATAGGTCACCCTTGGATCCTTGGAGCTCACACACCCTTCTTTTTTGGTCGCCTGATCTGTGTACACATTTTCTATGTAGTAGTGATATCTTGCCATGATTGTACCAATTGCTTTCATTATGCGATCATGTATTTATTTCATGTATCAGTGTTATGATTTAAGTACACTTTGTCTTTATTTACACGAGCATTGTACACAGTGTAGAAACTATTTTGTATGGCCCAAATAAAGCACATAGTGCTAGTTGCACTGCCACAATTTTTTTTTTCCCTGTTACCATTGCTATTAGAGTCGCAAATTTACCTTCACGCGTAGTTATTAGCGTCACAAAGCATCGTTATTTGCGCCGGTATGCGACACTGATACTGACGCAAATAGCAATATTGATAATGACGATAATACTGACTGTTCTATGGCGTCACCAATAACGATGCTTTTTGCGACGACAGGGGCAAATTTCTTTATTTTCATTTTCGTCGCTTTTAACGTCGGTATAAGGCCTATATCTCGTAGTGATAGATATGTAATTTATATACACATGTGCATACATATATACACACATGGTTGAAAGCAAGGCTCGGTGGTACAAAAAGGAGTGTCCTTGACACCACATTGGATTGGTGGTTTGTGTGTATAAAACTAGCTAACTTTTAAAGAATGCGTGAAGGTAAACTAGAGAGAGAAAAAAATCATGTAAGGGTTGGAAAGGTGACTTCTTTTGAAATGTTTAATTAACAAAAGGATATGACCTTAACAACGTGGGTAGAGAGTGAGGAAAGTTACACCTCTTGACCTATTTTGCACATGCTCAGTCTTTATATTTGCTACAAACTAGAGCCATCTCTCTCTCTCTCTCTCTCCCTGACCTATTTTGCACATGCTCAGTCTTTATATTTGCTACAAACTAGAGCCATCTCTCTCCCTCCCTCCCTCCCTCCCTCCCTCCCTCTCTCCCTCCCTCCCTCTCTCTCTCTCTCTCTCTCTCTCTCTCTCTCTCTCTCTCTCTCTCTCTCTCTCTCTCTCTCCCCCCTTGTAGCATGGAAGCTCACGTCAGTACCTTCATCTTTGTCTACATAGAGCAACTTGCATCAACAGTGACTACCATGGAAGTCAGTACCCCTTCTTTCATCCATGAACCTCTCTCTAATCAAGATTATATTTGTAACTATTAGGTAGAAAGGAAACATGAGAAATAAAGCAAGGAATCGTGCTATGAGAGCTCATCTATTAATAACTAGGTCAAGGAAGAGCATATGGTTAGCCATGGCTCAATGTTTATTTAGGTAGATGGAAAGTCTTACAAGCCTCTGAATGTATTCACAAACTCCATGTCACCACAGCAATCGTTGACTCCCAATTCAACCCCCACCTCCCTTATCTCTTCATCATTGAGAGACATTCCCTATTACAACTAGAGAAGGTGTGCTTCCATGAAACAATATCCTCCATGATGCTCTTTACCACACCCTCTTTACCTTCATACACCAACAAAGTGTCCTTTTGTTGGATAGCATCCTTTAGCTCTATCATCCTTCTTACTCTCCCAAGTTCCATCATATAATCCTTTTAAGCAATGCCTCCAAATTAGGAACACAATCAGCCATTTGTCCTATGTACAAATGCTTTGATTCTGTGCATATGTTACTGCCACTTTGTGTCATACAAGGCTTCTTGTGACAATGGAGTAATTTGATTTTGTATACCTAGAATTTCATAGCATGCAAAAGTACATACTTAAGATCAAAACAAGATAATTTAAATAATTTTAAAAATGTTCATGAATGCAAAGTTGTATAGAACTTTTAACAATCACAGCATGTGAACAATCTTGAATCAAACTAGATGCTAGCCTTCAACAACATTTAGCATATGCATGCAATTTAATAGAAAAATAGATCACATTCACCAACCAACAAGATTGATTCGAGACTACATGTACTCTTGCATGCAAAGTAAAAGCTAGATCGATCATCCTCTCCACTCACATCTTGACTTGCTGATAGATTTGGCCTCCTCATGATCGCCGAAGAGAATAGAGGTTCACTCTCCACTTGCAATGCTTAGCACTTGCCCTTGTGTTAGGAATGCTTTCCAGCTACATCTCAACTTTTAATGACTGTGTTGAATCCTTGTTGATGCTTCGGAATACTATATTAGGGAATTTGGGAAATTCCATGCATTGTGGGAACCCCCAATACCTTTATTATTTGACCACATAGTCAAATCTTGTTGTCTTACTTAAAGTTAAAGTCTACCCTAAATACTATATAAGCTACCTTCCTAAATCCTAGTTTCAAATATGGATCAAGATTTAGCCACTTGGTCAAATGTTTATCACTTATTTGAAATTCGAACTTGAAAATTTCCCAAATTCTTTAATATGGTGTTTTGGGGAGATTTGGGCATGCCCTCTTTGCTCTTTGATGTGGGCCTTGATGAGGCTTGCTAGCAAATGACCACTCCACCCATTAATGATAGCACCTCTTTCACATGAGGTGGTCCCATATTTATTCTCATATGAAGAATGGTAGTGCAGTTTAAAGAATACTTTTAGTTACACATTAAATTTTATTGTACATAAAGGGATTCCCTTCAAATTTCCAAAGGGCTCTTGGTATATGTACTAAGAAGGTGGAACTCAAATGGGTCCTTTTTTGTAGCACAAACCTTGCTTTAGTCACATACTGCATATGCATACACATGAGGTGAAAAAAGATGAGAGACATGAGGAAGAAAAGAAAGGAGAGAAAATAAAAATGATGACAGGGACAGAGAGGACACACATTTATTGGAAAACACAAATAGTCACACATGTATCAAACACATATATACATACCTATACATATACATACACATATAAACATAGAGAGAAAAAGTAGAGGAGAGAGAATGGATACACACTTTATAAAACACCCACTTACATACATGCATACATGTTATTTGCCTCGCTATTTGCATTGATATCTAGATCACAGTGATGTAGATAGCGATGATTTTCTAGTCATGCTAATAGCAATGATGAGAGTAATTTTTTCCATTAATAATTCTATTGCTTTGAATATTGGTATTGGTTCTACATGTTATAGTTCTCATCACTGTAGCATCTTTTCTCGACTACCATGACTCCACGTAGGCACATCCATGTAATGGAGCCTTCATCCACCCAAAATGTAAAAAATACAGCCGTTCATATGACAAAGATTTACTATTTTATTTTAGAAAATTCTTAATTATTTCATATTCTCTAAAAATATTATTGTAAAAATTCTCATAAATAAATATCTAGCTTATTTTCCTTGCATTAATGGTTAATTATAATTAAAATATACTAATTTTAAGTTGAAATTTTGAATTTAACTTACATTATTAGTATTAGAATATATTTAATTGATAAAATTTTTGAAAATTTTAGATAAGAAATATGATATTAGAAAATCAATTTATTAATGAAATTTTAATTTTTAAAGAACTAATTTAACACAAAATATTTGAAAATATAATAAAAGTAGGTTTTTGAACTATAAATTTATTATTAAATCTCTAAAAAGTCTCTTTTGAAATTATTAAGCTCTTAAATAGAATTTTTGTCCATAAAGTTGTTAAAGAGTCAAGAAAAATTGGTATTTTATAACAATAGCCTGGAATTTATGTTTAAAAAATAGTTCATTTCTTAATTACACATGTTATACATACATTTTCATACTTTAGCAAAATGGGGATAATAAATTATTAAGTTTATTTTTCCAATTGGATAAAAAATCAATCAAGATATCTAAGTATTAATAATGTATTAATACACATAAGGACAAAACTCAAGCTTTATATTGGTTTCTATTTGAGTGAAACTGACTAAAAATTAGAATTAAAAAGTTATCTTGCTCCTTGTCTAGATAGGAATATTCTTTTAATTATTTTTTCTTGACTAATTTTAGTTTTCATAATTCTTACAAAAGATTCTAATGACATATGTACCTTTGGCAACTAGATGGGGTTAAGGCATTATACCATTTCTAGGGCCATGCATAGGATACTCTTCACCCAAACTTGTAAATAAACTAGCTAAAATGGACAACCACTCCTTACAATGGGTAAGAACTAGTGAGGATTTGGTAAGATATTATAATTTGGATCTTGATCCTTTGATAGGGAAGAAAAACTATATACACCTAATGTGGTTTAGTGTTGGAAGGCCCAAGATAAAGAGGACAAGGTGGCAACATAGTTTTTAGATCAACTTGCTCTTTAGAGTAGTTGTATAGAAATTAGGCCTCTCAATATATGTGACCATGGATTGTCCCCATTCAACCAAAACCACCAAAAGTGTCCCCTCATGTGAACTGGGACTAGGAGCCAATCCCACTCTCTATTAAGAAAAAACCGATCATGAATTTGGATATGAATTCCAACTCTAGTATTTTAACATGCCTAACTTCAATTGATGCATTAGGGACATCTCTCTTGGGATCCTATGTACATGTATAGGTGTATAGATGAGGTTCATCAGCTCAACCTTACCACCCTCTTAGACTCACTCTCTAGCACTCGAGAGTCATAAGGAATGACCACAACACCTCCACTAGAAACTAGTAGAAGGAGGGTTTTCACCAAACCCTTCTCCTTCTCGATAGAATATGTTCCCTTCCATGTCTTGGACTTCATCTTTGCCGGAGGAGTCGAGTCTAAATTTAAGGGATATGAAGATGAAGCATTGGAATTATTCTACTCCTTATCTTTCTTCTTCTACAAAGCCACTAAATCCTTACAATCCTTATGTAGACATCCCTTCTTTCTATGGTGGTAACGCTATGCCTTTTGCTTTTTCTTCCTACCACCCCTCTTTGGTAAGGCCTCATTGTAGCCACCGTATCGAGATGGAAATCTTCCTTGTACCATAAAGTTGCCTCATGGTCAAGAAAAATCAAGGACATAGGAGTAAAGCTCACTAGATGATGCAAAAAGGTCTGAGCCCACAAAGCATTGGCTACTTCATTAGATACTAAAGAAAGCTTCTAGAGCATAATCCCCACTAGATGTGCCTCTAGAGGATGGGATTTGATATACCAAAGTTGATTATGGAGCAATGTCACACAAACCAAAAAAGGATGAAGAGTATCTTTAGTTTTAGACTTTATTTACTGGAGTTGACCATAGAGAGGGCACTGTACACATGGTGTAAGGAGCCTTGTATAACATCTACAACTTAGCACACACCTATGAAGTGGTCTTACAGGAGGTAATAGTTGTAAAAACCTCTTAATAGAAATGCATTGGAGTAAAGTTGAATATGCAAAGTATCATCTCACCCCCTAGTAAGCACAACTTCTTAGTAATTATCACACTCTCAATCTTTTGGAATAGGATCACAAATGTGGAGATGCAAATTAGCTCTAGACATCAAATATCATAATCACTTCTACAAAAATCATGCTTTCATGACATCACTCTATTTGAGATTGTTGAGGTTCTTCATTGTACAATAACCAATTATTAATCAAAATTGAAAGAAATACAAATTGGATAAGAGAAGAGAAATAGAGAAAGCATGCACAACACAAGATTGGATATAATCTTTCCCCATGCATGGGTGAGCACCTCCCTCATGCATGTATTTATAATATTAAAGTAAACTTTTGTGCCCAAAATACATTGAAAACATCCTTTTTGTGTTCTTTGCTTTTCCTCACTTTGCACAATTAGCTTTTGTGCAAATAAATTTAAAAGCATTCTATTCTAACACAAGGGACTTTTAATCAACCCCTATATAGGAAATCTTCTAAAATGTTGCAAAATTTTCCTATGTGTATATGGATGTATTCACTATATACATTTAGGAAATCACATTTCCCACATCTAATAGTAGGGAATTAAAGATCAATGTAGACTATTTCCTACCTTCTTAAAAAATTCCTTATATAAGAGGATACAAGAATGTAGTTCCCTAATTCTACTTCTAAGGAATCATAAGTCACTACTATGATGGATCATATCGTCAGGCACAACAAGCATCTTCAGGAGGAATAGTGGTTTATGATCCTCAAGGAAAGTTAATAAAAAAAGAAACAGTTAAACTTGAGGCAACAAGTAATAATGAAGCTGAGTATGCAACCTTACAAGTAGCCATTATGATTTGTCGAAGAATGGGAATTCGAAGGTTAAGAATTAGAGGTGATGCTTTACTATTAGTAAAGCAAATACTTGGAGTTTGGGAGATCAAAAATCCCAAATTGAAGAGGTTGTGTAATAGAATTCGAAGAGATTAAAAAGGTTTGAAGCTTGGAGTTTGAAACATATTTCCAAGGAAGAAAATCAGGAAGCTCACAATGCAGCCCAATTAGCAATTTGTCAAGTATTTGTAATGAAAGCAGATCTTCCTCTTTAAAGGGGAAGAGAAGCTCTTAACTTGGAATAATAATTTTTGTTAACAGGGAAAGTACCTTCTAGTATTCAAAAAAACAAAAAATATGGGTTTTTAAGAAGAGCTGGAAGATATAAGATGGTGAACGATGTCCTTTATGCTAAAGGAGTGGATTTAATTTTAAGAAGAGTACCCTGGAAAGAAGAAATATATCACATTCTAGAAATAAATCATGAGGGGGCATGTGGGGGACATTATTCTTCCAAAATAACTTTGCAAAAGATTTTAACTGAAGGATATATGTGGCCAAGCGTTCAAAAAGATGTTAATCACTAGTGCAAATCTTGTCATGAATGTCAAAGAATGAGTAAGAGAATATTGAAACCTGAAACAAGAAAAAAAAATTCTTGCATATGACATTTTTGAAAAATCGAGAATTGATGCAATTGGTCCATTACCACATACTTCACGAGGAAAAATATATATTTCGATAGCAGTTGATTATCTTTCTTGATGGGCAAAAGCTAAGGCTGTAAAAAACATCAAAGCCATAGATGTGGGAAAATTTATCTATGAAGATATATGCTATAAATTTGGAACACCTTTAGAGATTTTTTCAGATAGAGGACCAGGTTTTAAGGGAGAATTAATAGACTATCTTTGTGAGAAAATGAAAATAACAAAAATATTTGCTTCACCATACTATCCTCAATGTAATGGTCTCAACGAGCGATTTAACGGGGAGTTAATAAGAATGCTAACTAAAATGACAAAGGATCATCCACAAACATGGGATATTGAATTGCCAAGTGCTTTGTGGGCTTATCCATTAGCAAGAAAAGAAAGTACAGGCTATTCTGCCTTTAAACTAGTTTATGGAAAGTAAGCCTTATTACCTATAGAAGTAGAAATACCGGCTTTAAGGATGATTGAAAAGTTGACTGAAGGAGAGGAAAATAATTATTTCACAGAAAGGTTGATACAATTACAAGAAGCACAATTAAAGAGACAAGAAGTGTGTGATCAATATGAGAAAAGTCAAGAATTTTTTTTACAAAAGATTAATAAAAAACAAAAAACAAAAATATAAACAAAGGGGATTTAGTTTTGAGATACAATAGTAAATTGGATCATACATTCCAAAAGAAATTCCAAACAAAGTGGGAAGGACCATTCAGGGTTTCTGAAGTTTTTAAAAATGGAACTTATGCATTAGAAAATTTGGATGGGAAGGCACATAAGCAAAGGATAAATGGATATTGATTAAAGAAGTACATATCAAGGTTAATGACAATACAAATAGCGGAGTGGTCAGAACACTAATTTCAGCAAAAGAATGAGGAAACAGAATGGATGATAGATGTTGCATCATTTTATGAAAGCAAATGCTGCACTTGAATATTTGTAAACTAGGGGGAGGGCTAAATATGTCAAGCATTTTTTCGAGAACTGAAAACCCCTAGTAAAAAATGTAGTTAGGTTTGATTTTTGCTAGCTTAGTTATTTGCGTGACAGTTTGTTTTGTTATTTTGTATTTGGATTTCTTGTGTTTGATCAGCATAGGATTCGTTTCTGTCATTTTGTTTGATTTGTTGAGTGTGAAACTTGATAGCCTTAGTCGAGCTTGGTATTTTTTTGAGCAGGATGAAGCTTTTGTTTGTCAATAGCTACTGAACATTCAAGAGCTAGTTATGTTTTCTTGTCCAGACTTTTGCACATCACGGGGATAATGGATTCACGAGCACTTCACATTGCACTTGTTGATGCATTGCACTCAGGGGTCGTCTCCTGTTCTTATCAAATACTTTCATGCCATGGGTTGGGATTATGCACTTTTGCACCATCATTGAGCACTAGCACGGCATGAGGTCCGCTGCAACTATATGCAGTAAATCTTAGATGCACGCGCACATGAGAAAGCACGTGTCATTGAGCACGCACATTTCTTGCACACACCATTTGGGATGTTCATCACAAAGTTAGGAACCTCTGGTTGAGAGTGTAAGGTGGTTGGGTGAGTTAGAGGGTCGTGAAGAACGCCATCAATTGTGAGAAGGGTTGTTCATAATTGGTCAACATCTTGAGGACCACCACTTTCCAGAGTGATTATGAGATTTTGGATGGGTGGAGAGGAGTATATCATATCTTTTTTATGAGAGTTGAGAGGTGAGGATAAGGATTTTAAATTAATAAGGAATTATGTTTGCATTTTGCATGACGCACGATCACATCTAGATAGGCTAGGCACAATTCTTGAATGCATACATTATTTTGTGTGTAGAATGATTGATTGATTGCATATCATAGATCAATTGCATGTTTTCTCAAATCATGTATGGTTGTGCACGGAGTTTTCTTTCAAATCATATTCCTGTTAGGGCATATTGCATGAATTTTTTTTTCCAAGAATGGTTTTGCTCCTAGCATTCCAAAGGATACCAAGTTCATAGTCAGCACTGAGAAAAAATCCAGCAACTGATAAAAATCTGGATAATGTCCTCCAAACCAGCTTTCAAAGCTTGTGACAAGATAAGAATGTGTTGATTTTTTCAGCAAAGAAACAAGGCCATATAGATTTTCTGGCCTTTATTTAAGGAGGATTTAAGCAGGACCAAACACAAACGGGTTTCAGTTCTTATAACCACTTGAACCTCTCACTTAGATGGGAAGCATGTTGTGTTTGGAAAGGTCATTAAAGGGATGGGAGTTGTGCACAGCATAGAGCACAATTCCTGAAGTCATGATTATGGATTGTGGTGAAATTCCAAAAGGCGTGGATGATGGTGTTTCTGATTTTTTCAAAGATGGTGATGCTTACCCAGATTGACCAGCTGATCTGGATGAACAACATTCAGATTGTATGTGGTGGACATCGGCAATTGATTCTACCAAAAGATGGCATGACTTTGAGATGAGAAAGGGGTTATCCTTACAACGGGAGTACAAATCACTTAAACAAATGCTGCAGCAAAATCAAACACAGATAGACAGAAATAACAAAACTCTTTCAGAATTAAGAGAGAAAAAAGGCAGTGATTGGTGAAGCGTTGGCATTCGTCATTTGATGTTCTGCAAAGTACATAAGGGATAAAAGCATGTCTGCTCTATTACATGAGGACCTTCTGATTATATTTTGCTGCAGTATTGGAACGTCGCGAAAGTGAGGAAGAAGGGGAAGAAGCTTAAGAAGATACTTCTTTACAGGATGGCAAGTTTGATGTTGAGAAAATCATAGGCATCCGCTGTGTTGGTCCTTCCGCCTCGAACAAATCAGGACTCGAGTTCAAGGTGCATTGGAAAGGATATGGAGCAAGTGAGGATTCATGGGAGCCCATGGATGGATTGGGACCGTGATTCAGGAAATGATTCAAGCTCGACCATATCCAACGATTCTTCAATGTAGCAATAGAATGGAGATTTTGCTGCGTACCAGACAAAGCTTGAAACACAACCATCCAGAAACTCAGATTCGGAATGAAGCTACAGAGGATTTCCTTGCATTGCTCAAGGAATGGCAAAAGCTGTGCGAGAAGTATGTAAAAGAAGAGGAGGGAGTTGTGAACAAGGCCCGAGGTTCATCTAAAGCTGCCAAATCTGCCAAAGTAGAGGAGAAGGATGGGGCAGAAAACAATGGAAGTGAGGAAAAATGAGGAAGACGAAGTGACTAAAGAAGGCCACAAGAGAAGGAGATGCAGAAGGTCGGGAAGTCAAAACAACAGAAAAAGAAGAAAGGGTGAGATACAAGTTGACGAGAGGAGAGAAACTACAACGACGGAGCAGAAGATGAAGACGTAGCCGAAGGGGGGGGGGATGACGATGGAGAAGAAGACCTAGTTGAGCTCTCAATGTTTGCCATCCTGGGCTGTCAACAAGCGATGATTAACATGAACTAATTTATTCTCCAATTTAGTTTTTCTAAAGTTCGCACAAACATTGGAAGGAGGCTGAAGGGGGGGAAGAGCGAGAATGAAGAAGGTAACGAAGGACGAAGGAAGCGTAGAAAGAGGGTAGTAGAAGAATAACGAGGCTAAAGATGAAGAAGGAGTTTTGAAGATGAAGCCGAGAGGAGAGAAGATTAACAAGCTCTGACACGACCATATAGATGGTTGAGGTCGGAGGAGCGAGAACACAGCTACAGGAACGAGATGAAGGATATAGAAGGTGTTGAGTGTAAAGACGACGGTGATAAGCATAGCTTGCGTGCAAAAGTCTCAAAGCAGGAGGACGAGAAGACGAAGGAGCTAGCTTGGAGAGGCACACAGAGGAGATTTGCTGAGAAAACAATGAAGAGATGAACGGAAACAAAGCAGACCGTTCAGCAAGGATAGCGTTAACTTAACGCATCAACTTTAAAGCTTTAAGAAGCTTTAAAGTTTCCAAAGTTTTTAGGTATCCTGAGCGTCAAGTTATGAATGTTAAAAATAATAAATTGCCTTAAGTTTGAAAGACATAAAAACCTAAGGCTTTTTGGAAAAGCAAAAGCATATCCAACGTAAGGGAGGATGTAAAAAACTATAAAAGGAGAGGAGAGTAGAGAGTTAGGGGCCCTTCCCTTGTATCTTCTTGTCATCTTGTGCGAGATGTGAGAGGAGGGTTGCATGCGAGAGAATTATTTTGGACGTGCTATTGTCAAAGTGGAAGAAGTTAGATTTTGTGGTGTCAAGCTTCGGATCAAGGCTATTAAGGTATGAGAATATAGTTTACTTGGTTGTTGTCAAAATTTTGATACTTTCATTGTGAGTTGTCTTGTGTGGTTCATGGTGTTTCGTCAAATATTTTAATTTTCCAAGTTGTGTTGTGCATTCGACAAAGTAAATTACCCTAACCGGCACTCCTTAACATCTCGTTATCGGGTTGTGAGTGAGGCTTGTTCTTGATCACCACTCGCGTAAGATCTCTTTTTTTGTGCCTTCTTGAGGAGTGTCGAAATTTTTGAATTTCTTTGTGATTTGTGGATTGATTTCTTGTTTGTAATCGTTTTTTTTAATGGCTAGTTCTTTTCCTGAATTTTATGGTAAAAAGGGGAAGGGTCCTCAGCGATTCCTCGAAAAACTAGAGCTTGGATGTATTATCCAGCGAATAAATGACTCAACTCTGAACTCCAAATTCTGAAATTTCAATTGTTAGATGAAGGTCGTAATTGGTTTGAAGATCATGAAAAGACCCTTAGACTAAGAAATCCTCCTGTTCCTATGGAATATGAGACAACTAAACAAGCATTCCTTGACCGTTTTAAAGAAATTGAGACTTCCCATGACCTTTGGAGAAAAATAGAAACTTGTCAAAAGAGAGAAGACCAGACCATAGATTTTTTTGCCATAGAGTACGCTAGACTTTGGGATCGTTGGAATGTATCTTTAGGCCTAGGAGAGAGAGCCCCGGAAATGTTAAAAATTAAAAATTTCATTGAAAATTTGGAAGGAGAGATGAGGACAAAATTGGTAATAGTGTATAGCTTGTTAAAATAGTAAAGGATTTTGGTAGTAGATATCTCCTAAACATTCTACAAGCAAATATTACACTTAACATTACCAGTTCTATTTCTGCATATGTTTTTTCTACTTGCAACTTCACTCGACTTGCGAAATAGATGAGTCTCATATATCTAGAATTTCTTCCTTGTTGCATTAGAATTGCTCCAATAGCATCTTCCCCAACTGAAGGATTCACAAAAAACTCCATTTCCCAATCAGGTGCTTGAATTGATGATACATGACTCACAGTTTCCTTCACCTGTTGAAACACTTGTTCAGCCTCTTTAGTCCACTCTAAAGAATCCTTCCTAGCTACCATCTGTAACAGATAGAGTAACTGAGATACCAAAGGAATGAATCTTGATAGATATCTTACCTTATGAATGAATTTCATAAGTTCATTAGTATTTGCAGGTGATACTAGAAATCAAAGAACCTAGTACTTTTGATGAAGTTGTAATGATTGCTATAGAAAAAGAGAGAAAAATTGAGAAAATTAAAAAAAGAGAGTCATTTAGAACACCTATAGATAATAGAGACCAAACTTGGCAAAGGGACGAACATAATTATCAAGTTTTAGCAAGAAAAAATGCTCAACTAGCACCAGAAGTTGAAGATCAATTATCTGGACAAATGCAAAACATGAGGCTAGGAGTATTGAGAGGTCGATGCTTAGGAAGAGGCAATGGAGGACTAATGGGACAACCAAATCAAGAAAATTTGAGAGGGGGAAGAGGAGGAAATGGTAGATGATATTTTCATAGACCAATGGTAACTTGTTATTCATGTGGAGAGATAGGTCATATAAGTACAAACTGTCCATATCCACCTAGAGCATCCTTTACATCAAAATTTGCCTAACAGACAGAATGATTTTGGGATAGAAATAAAAAATGATTCTACTTCTCAAGAATCTAAGTTAAATGAGGAAGAGAAAGGGAAAAGTTCCATAAATTGTATTCTTTTAGAAAAAAAAAGAAGAAAATAAAACTGTTGATATTATGCCTACAATTAAAAGAAGAAGAGATGCTGAGAGAGATGAACCTGAAACTAGTAAGGCTGGTGAGGAAAGAGGGAGAAAAACAAAGAGAGGAGAGAAGAAAGAGAAAAATGAAGAAAATAGATCAAGAGTACCTAGAAAACATTATCATACTACTGATATTCCTTTGGGAGAAGGAGAAAGTGACTATGATCTAAAGAAAGATATGATGGGTAGGAAAGCTGATATGTCTTTTGCTCAGTTGATGGAGTTGTGCCCTAGGATGAGAGGACAATGGAAGAAATTAGTAAATCCAAAAGGGAGAGAAAGAAAAAAAGGTACTATAAGAGTTTTGAGTTTAGAGGAGTTATCGGATATTTTTCCTGTAGTTGATGCTTGGTACAAAAATCAAAATATAGGAGAGGCATACATAGATGGAGGAGCACAAGTCAGTGTGATTACCCAAGCATGTGTAGAACAGTTTGGACTTCGAATAGTGGCAGGATCCGGTTTTCGAATTAGGCTTGGAAATCATGCTAAAGTGAAATGCATAGGAATAATTCAAAATCTTGAAATCAAGGTTTATGGAGTTGCTATGAAAATTACTTGTCATGTTATGCCAGAAGGATTAGGAGCATTTCCGCTTATTCTGGGTAGACCCTGGCTTAGGAAAGCACGAGCGATACAAGATTGGGGAAAAGGAACTTTAACAATTTATGACCGTAGAGGAGTAGCAAAGAAGTTTGATATGGCCTTGAGAAAGGAATTAGTGAATGAGGATACTAGCGAGGAAGAAGAAGAGGAAAGTGAGTACGGAAGAAGAAGATGAAACTGAGGAGGGAAGTTCAGAAAGTGATTGAGATCCAGAAATTTAATCTATAATAATGGAAAAAAATAATAAAAAGAAGAAGGAAATATCCCTATAAAATAGAGTGAGGTCAATAACTCATATCGAACCATCAATGGTTTCAAGGGTATCAAAAAACAAAAAAAGTCCTATTTTAAATCTTCCTTCTAAAGAAAAAGGACTTTTGTTCCTCTTAAAAGATGAAAAATCAACTTTAGAAGAAGAACATTCACAAAAAGTCCAAAACATAAATGTTAAAACCAAAGGAAATAAAAAGGATGGGTTTTTTAAAGATGATGAAGAAGGGAAACTAGAGGAACTAGAAAATTTAATGGAAGTACCTCAAGTTTCAACAAAAAAAAGAGAGTTTCTGGAAAAAAACGTAAAGTCAAGATTTGACAGATGGAGAAAGAGAACAATATCATTCACTTATAAATAAATATCCCAACCTTTTTGCAACCTCATACTTAGAATCAGAGGAATGAAAGGGGAAGGGCTAAAAATAGAACTGAAAGAAGATGCCAAACCAGTATGTCAAAAGTTAAAACCCCTGACTTTGGAACAAATATCAGTCTTGAAAGAAGAAGTAGATAAATTGTTGCAAGCCGGGTTTATTTATCCTGTAGAAGATTCAAAATGGGTAAGCACAATAGTTATAGCATCAAAGAAAATGGGAGGCTGGAGAATTTGTGTTAATTATAAGCCTTTAAATTTTGTCACAAGAAGGGATCATTATCCGCTACCATTCATAGAAGAAATCTTAGATTCAGTTGTAGGTTTTGAAAGGTATAATGTTTGTGATGGATACTCCGGATATTTTCAATTACCCATTGACCCAGAAGATCAAAGGAAAACGGCTTTCATAACACCATAGGGTTGTTTTTGCTATGAAGTTTTACCTTTTGGACTTAGTAATGGACTAGCCTGGTATCAAGGGAGGATAAATAGAGTGTTAGCTCCTTACCTAGGGAAGTTTGTTAGAGATTTTATTGATGATATTTGTGTTCATAGTACAAGATTAGAACATTGTGAAAAACTTGGAAAAGTATTTGAAAGATTGGATAGTTACAGTTGTCAACTAAATCCAACAAAATGCAAAATAGCTCAACCAAAAGTGAAACTTGTTGGTCATGTAGTTTCAGAAAATGGAATAGAACCTGATCGTGAAAAAGTAGAAGCCCTAGTAACCTTAGTATCACCTGCAAATACTAAAGAACTTATGAAATTCATTCATAAGGTAAGATATCTATCAAGATTCATTCCTTTGGCATCTTATTACTCTATGCGTTACAGATGGTAGCCAAGAAGGATCCTTTAGAGTGGACTAAAGAGGCTGAACAAGTGTTTCAATAGGTGAAGGAAACTGTGAGTCATGCATCATCAGTTCAAGCACCTGATTGGGAAATGGAGTTTTTTGTGAATCCTTCAGTTGGGGAAGATGCTATTGGAGCAATTCTAATGCAACAAGGAAGGAATTCTAGATATATGAGACTCATCTATTTTGCAAGTCGAGTGAAGTTGCAAATAGAAAAAACATATGCAGAAATAGAACTGGTAATGTTAAGTGTAATATTTGCTTGTAGAATGTTTAGGAGATATCTACTACCAAAATCCTTTACTATTTTAACAAGCTATACACTATTACCACAATTGGTAAATAACTCAAACTTATCAAGAAGAGTTGTGAAATGGATTGTTGAACTAGAAGAATTTCAATATAGATTCCAGGTTGAGGACTCAACTAGGGCTACAATAGCAGACCTTTTAACCTATAGAGGAAGCTCTTTTTTACTTAAAGGAAAATTTGGAGAAAAAGAAGAAGAAAAACCAGAAATAGAAAACTCATTCTTGATGTATTTTGATGGATCATATCGTAAGGCACAGCAAGCATCTTCAGGAGGAATAGACAAGCAGCCATTATGATTTGTCGAAGAATGGGAATTCGAAGGTTGAGAATTAGAGGTGATGCTTTACTATTAGTAAAGCAAATACTCAGAGTTTGGGAGATCAAAAATCCCAAATTGAAGAGGTTGTGTAATAGCATTCGAAGAGATTAAAAAAAGTTTGAAGCTTGGAGTTTGAAACATATTTCCAAGGAAGAAAATTAGGAAGCTCACAATGCAGCCCAATTAGCAAAATTTCAAGTATTTGTAATGAAAGCAGATCTTCCTCTTTATAGGGGAAGAGAAGCTCTTGACTTGGAAGAATAATTTTTGTTAACATGGAAAGTACCTTCTAGTATTTGAAAAAACAAAAAATATGGGTTTTTAAGAAGAGCTGGAAGATATAAAATGGTGAACGATGTCCTTTATGCTAAAGGAGTGGATTTAATTTTAAGAAGAGTACCCTGGAAAGAAGAAATATATCACATTCTAGAAATAAATCATGAGGGGGCATGTGGGGGACATTATTCTTACAAAATAACTTTGCAAAAGATTTTAACTGAAGGATATATGTGGCCAAGCATTCAAAAAGATGTTAATCACTGGTGCAAATCTTATCATGAATGTTAAAGAATGAGTAAGAGAATATTGAAACCTAAAACAAGAAAAAAAATTCTTGCATATGACATTTTTGAAAAATCGGAAATTGATGCAATTGGTCCATTATCACATACTTCACGAGGAAAAACATATATTTTGATAGCAGTTGATTATCTTTCTCGATGGGCAAAAGCTAAGGCTATAAAAAACATCAAAGCCATAGATGTGGGAAAATTTATCTATGAAGATATATGCTGTAAATTTGAAACTTCTTTAGAGATTTTGTCAGAGAGAGGACCAGGTTTTAAGGGAGAATTAATAGACTATCTTTGTGAGAAAATGAAAATAACAAAAATATTTGCTTCACGATACTATCCTCAATGTAATGGTCTCAACGAGCGATTTAACGGGGAGTTAATAAGAATGCTGACTAAAATGACAAAGGATCGTCCACAAACATGGGATATTGAATTGCCAAGTGCTTTGTGGGCTTATCCATTAGCAAGAAAAGAAAGTACAGGCTATTCTGCCTTTAAACTAGTTTATGGAAAGGAAGCCTTATTACCTATAGAAGTAGAAATACCGGCTTGAAGGATGATTGAAAAGTTGACTGAAGGAGAGGAAAATAATTATTTCACAGAAAGGTTGATACAATTACAAGAAGCACAATTAAAGAGACAAGAAGTGTGTGATCAATATGAGAAAAGTCAAGATTTTTTTTTACAAAAGATTAGATAAAAAACAAAAATATAAACAAAGGGGATTTAGTTTTGAGATACAATAGTAAATTGGATCATACTTTCCAAAAGAAATTCCAAACAAAGTGGGAAGGACCATTCAGGGTTTCTGAAGTTTTTAAAAATGGAACTTATGCATTAGAAAATTTGGATGGGAAGGCACATAAGCAAAGGATAAATGGATATTGATTAAAGAAGTACATATCAAGGTTAATGACAATACAAATAGCGGAGTGGTCAGAACGCTAATTTCAGCAAAAGAATGAGGAAACAGAATGGATGATAGATGTTGCATCATTTTATGAAAGCAAATGCTGCACTTGAATGTTTGTAAACTAGGGGGAGGGCTAAATATGTCAAGCATTTTTTCGAGAACTGAAAACCCCTAGTAAAAACTGTAGTTAGGTTTGATTTTTGCTAGCTTAGTTATTTGCGTGACAGATTGTTTTGTTATTTTGTATTTGGATTTCTTGTGTTTGATCAGCATAGGATTCGTTTCTGTCATGTTGTTTGATTTGTTGAGTGTGAAACTTGATAGCCTTAGTCGAGCTTGGTATTTTTTTGAGCAGGATGAAGCTTTTGTTTGTCAATAGCTACTGAACATTCAAGAGCTAGTTATGTTTTCTTGTCCAGACTTTTGCACATCACGGGGATAATGGATTCACGAGCACTTCACATTGCACTTGTTGATGCATTGCACTCGGGGGTCGTCTCCTGTTCTTATCAAATACTTTCATGCCATGGGTTGGGATTATGCACTTTTGCACCATCATTGAGCACTAGCACGGCATGAGGTCCGCTGCAACTATATGCAGTAAATCTTAGATGCACGCGCACATGAGAAAGCACGTGTCATTGAGCACGCACATTTCTTGCACACACCATTTGGGATGTTCATCACAAAGTTAGGAACCTCTGGTTGGGGGTGTAAGGTGGTTGGGTGAGTTAGAGGGTCGTGAAGAACGCCATCAATTGTGAGAAGGGTTGTTCATAATTGGTCAACATCTTGAGGACCACCACTTTCTAGAGTGATTATGAGATTTTGGATGGGTGGAGCGGAGTATATCATATCTTTTTTATGAGAGTTGAGAGGTGAGGATAAGGATTTTAAATTAATAAGGAATTCTGTTTGCATTTTGCATGACGCACGATCACATCTATATAGGCTAGGCACAATTCTTGAATGCATACATTATTTTGTGTGTAGAATGATTGATTGATTGCATATCATAGATCAATTGCATGTTTTCTCAAATCATGTATGGTTGTGCACGGAGTTTTCTTTCAAATCATATTCCTATTAGGGCATATTGCATGAAAAAAAAATTCCAAGAATAGTTTTGCTCCTAGCATTCCAAAGGATGGCAAGTTCATAGTCAGCACTGAGAAAAAATCCAGCAAAACTGATGAAAATCTAGATAATGTCCTCTAAACCAGGTTTCAGAGCTTGTGACAAGAGAAGAATGTGTTGATTTTTTCACTAAAGAAACCAGGGGTTTCAATGGCCATATAGCTTTTCTGGCCTTGATTTTAGGAGGACTTAAGTAGGACCAAACACAAACGGGTCCCAATTCTTATAACAACCACTTGAACCTCTCACTTAGATGGGAAGCATGTTGTGTTTGGAAAGGTCATTAAAGGGATGGGAGCTGTGCGCAGCATAGAGCACAATCCCTGAAGTCATGATTATGGATTGTTGTGAAATTCCAAAAGGCGTGGATGATGGTGTTTCTGATTTTTTCATAGATGGTGATGCTTATCCAGATTGACCAACTGATCTGGATGAACAACCTTCAGATTGTATGTGGTGAACATCGGCAGTTGACTCTGCCAAAAGATGGCATGACTTTGAGATGAGAAAGGGGTTATCCTTACAACGGGAGTACAGATCACTTAAACAAATGCTGCAGCAAAATCAAACATAGATAGATAGAAAGAACAAAACTTTTTCAGAATTAAGGGAGAAAAAAGGCAGTGTGATCGGTGAAGCTTTGGCATTCGTCCTTGGATGTTCTGCAAAGTACATAAGGGATAAAAGCATGTCTACTCTATTACATGAGGACCTTTGGATTATATTTTGCTGCAGTATTGGAACGTTGTGAAAGTGAGGAAGAAGGGGAAGAAGCTGAAGAAGATAGTGCTTTACAGAATGGCAAGTTTGAAGTTGAGAAAATGATAGGCATCCGCTGTATTGGTTCTTCTGCCTCGAAAAAATCAGGACTCGAGTTTAAGGTGCATTGGAAAGGATATGGAGCAAGTGAGGATTCATGGGAGCCCATGGATGGATTGGGACCATGATTCAGGAAATGATTCAAGCTCGACCATATCCAACGATTCTTCAATGCAGCAACAACAGAATGGAGATTCTGCTGCGTACCAGACAAAGATTGAAACACAATCATCTAGAAACTCAAGTTCGGAATGAAGTTGTAGAGGATTTCCTTGCATTGCTCAAGGAATGGAAAAAGTTGAGCAAGAAGTATGCAAAAGAAGAGGAGGGAGTTGTGAACAAGGTCCAAGGTTCATCTAAAATCTGCCAAAGTAGAGGAGAAGGATGGGGCAGAAATCAGCGGAAGTGAGGAAGAAGGAGGAAGACGAAGTGACTGAAGAAGGCAGCGACAGAAGGAGATGCAGAAGGTCGGGAGGACAGAATAGCAGAAGAAGAAGAAAGGGTGAGACGCAAGGTCACTACAAGATATAGGCCTTATACCGACATTTAAAGCGACGAAAATACAAAAAACAAAATTTTCCCCATCGTCGCAAAAAGCATCATTATTAACGATGCCATAGAAACGTTGGTATTGGCATCGCTATACACGTCGCAAACCGTCACTATCAGCGTCGGTATTGGCGTCGTTATCAGCGTCGCAAATGCGAGCAGTAAAATTTGCGATGCTAATAGTGATGGTAATAGGGAAAAAAAAAATTTGTGGCACTGTGTGCTTTATGAGAGCTATACAAAATAGTTTATGCACTACTGTGTACAATGCGCTTGCAAACAAAAACAATGTATACTAAAATCATAAAATTGATATATAAAATAAATACATGATCGCATAAAAAGCGACTGGTACAATCATGGCAGGATATCACTAATACATAGAACATGTCTACATAGATCAGGCGACTCAAAAATAAAGGTGTATGAGCTCCACGGATCCAAGGGCAAGCTACGCATCCTCGTCCCCCGAAAGCTCGTCCCGCCACAAAGGAGCATCGAACGGACTCTACAGAAAAAGAAACAACACATCAATCCACCATACAATAATGCATTCAAATATCTCATGGTAACTACAGATAAGAAAGATGAGTGACTTACAAGGCCGCCGCGTCTATACAATCGGTCGATCAATGCCCTGAGACCGTGCCTCTCTGCATATTGAGTCTCAAGGCCAGTCGAATCGCAATTTGTAACGAAGTGTTGCAAAGTCAGTACAAAGAATATTTCAAAAAAATAAACAAGCAAAACAAAAGAAAAACTTACAAAGTCATCCAAATATGTCCTATGGCCGCCACTCCCAAGATGATGGACCACTCCGGCCTCGAGTCGTGTCCTCACTACCTCGCGCTGCTGACTCCAACGTCCTGGAGAATCTGTAGCCTCCTCCCTCAGTCGGCGCCAGTCATCTGCATCTAACCACTCGAGATTTGCAACCCCACTCTTGATTGCCTTGCATGCGTCGGATCGTCTATGTGACATGTATGCATGCATGCAATCCATCATCCAGCCCGTAGAGAATCTATCTACTACGGCTGGCACCGGAAACTCCTCGTGCAAGGATACTACTATGTAATTCTTGCTCCCCTCCGATATGTTCTTCCAATGATCCAAGACGTTGTGCCGAAAAACTTATTGGCACAACTCTCTCATGCGAGCCATCGCCCTCATCCCCTCATCATTCATGATGATGGCTCCTGACCTATTATCGACCAGATATCCATAACCTCCAGGAGTCTGCCTAAGATGGGTCCTCTCCCATGTGTGTCCACGCTCCTAGGTATATCCAAGAGACCCCTTTGCATCTGGTGTACCGATGGGGGTAATCTCTCTCAGAGTGGCATCCACAGGGGTGCCACCTACTGACGGTTGCGCAAAAGCCGGAGTAACTGGAGTAGACGTCCCCATAGGTGTGACAAATCCTGAAGGTGACGCGGCTCCAGCTGAATGATGAGACGGAGACACCACGTCTGTGTCTCCAGAGCATCCACCTGAGCCACGAGAGTGAGGAGTCGCACTTGTATCCCGTGTCGACCGCGGGCTCACTGCCTCTGTATCTCTGCAGCATCCCCCTGATCTCGATGCACTCCCTCCCTCTGGCCCAAGTCGTGAGCGTTGAGATTGTCTACTCGAAGCCGAAGCATCGGATCGCACTGAAGCAGATCTAGCAAAGCTCCCTGACGAAGACCGAGACAGCTCCTGGTTTGCTATCTCTCTGAATTTGGCGATCTGGTCTGGAGATATGCGTGCAAAGATGTCATGTAACTCCTCATTGCTCATCCCTCGACTCATCCTGAAAATGTCACCTACATAGATAAAAAATGATGTTAAAATAATCAATTTAAATCATATAAAGCACAGTAATATAAATCATTTTTAAAAAATCTCACTTAAAATGCATATCTTATGTACCCTTATAAGCGATTGATCAACGAATTGAGTAAGTGGATGCTCCAAGTATGAAGTATCCTATGGTTCCATGTCAATCTCTTGACACAACTCTGCATACACTGGAAGGTCGATAGACATATCACCACAAAAGAATGAGTCTGCCTCATTCTCAAAGAATTCTTGGACTCCTGTATTTCCATCATTGTTAGCCGATGCTGGCTCCAAGCTTTCGACGGCCTCTACCCCTTGCAATATCGATCCCTCTATTTGCATATTATCTTCATCTATGCTCAGAACATCGCTTTGATCATATACTCTCACACTTCAGGAAGTTGAAGGTATAACATACCACCATCGAGGTTGTCAGGGGTTTGGATAGAAGATTACATGTTCACAAACACGTACAAGAGAGTTCAAACCATTGTGACATAAACCATGTTGTAATACAATTAGCAAGCAAATGAGTCCATGCACCTGCTCACAACGGGCTAACAACACAAAGATGTTGCGCAAATCCGTCCATTTTTTTTCGGAATCTATTTCAAGAAATCCAGATGGACCTCATCGGAACTATTGCTCTAGCTCCTCCAAGTACCACTTTAAACCACTGCACATCGAATACTATCATGGAGAAGCTACAGTAATCCACCGTAACAATACTTTGCAAGTTCCCAAAATACTCCATCTCATCCACAACCGTGTTCGGATCCATTTCTTGTCGCCGGCTCTCTTGCTCAAACCTTGCCATGACACCACAGTCCATTGTGGAGCGCATTTTGTCAATACGCTCCACGCAAAAATGCTGTCCGCATGACCACGCTGCACTATATGTTTTGTACTGTACATTGAAACACTCAAAGTAGATGTCTTATATAAAATTTAGATACGGCAGATTCTAAACCCCTCATCACCTTTGGACTACATCCCCTCGAGAATTCCCACTCCTCCATTGAGACCTCTGTCCCTTCGTGAGACGTTGTGGTCAAGGCTCCATGCAACCATTGCGTTGACATAAACCATGACATCTTCTCCATGCCTTCGGGATATCAAATCGGTCGATGACGCGTACTACGTCGGAATTCATCTTGCGCTTCCTCTCGATCTTGCCTAGCGATCTGGTACTTGGCGAGCCACGTCTCCATAGAGGCATGGTGCAACATACAAAAGCGTTTCACCTTCTCTTCCATTGAGGCATCCATTCTTTTTTCTACCCCATTTCCAACCACCACATCTCCAGTTAGTCTATCATTGTCCTTCAGCGACCATAGCATTTCATTATCTGGTTCCACCGTTGGTAGCCATTGTGAAATATGCACTAGCGCTTCAGACACAAACCAACCTTCGGCCATGCTACCTTCTGGCCGAGCTCATTGTCGCATAAAGCCTTTCAGGGTTTTCATGAAGCGCTCCAAGAAGAACATCCATCACGTATGGACAGGTCCAGCAATCTCCACTTCATCCACAAGATGCACAAGAAGGTGGACCTGTATCATGAGCATGCTTGTGGGCAGGTATTTCTCAAAGAGACAGACCGTCTCCACTGCTCCCGGCCTCCTGGATTCAATAGAGGATGTCATAATATCCTTCCGTGAGATCCATTGCACCAAAGTTGACAACTTGTAAATGGCCTCGTGTATTTCTGGAGTAAGACATCCTGCGATCGTGATCGGTAGTACAAACTGCCACAAATGAGAAAGCATTATGAATAATGGCTACATTCCAAATAGTAAAATGCCCACGCTAATTACAATCCATTCATAGTACAAACTTGACATATCTTATGCCAGTCATGGGATTTTAGCCCTGATAATTGGTCGTCTTTAGAAAATGTGGACATGAGAAAACGCATCATATCCGTTGGAGTGTGGATAGACTTGATTACTTGCTTCACAATGCGCTCTTCTTTAGTGGAAAAAAACCAAGGATCGCGAGGAGGCTGCACGCGACCATCAACAGACTACGGCCAAAGCGCCTCCATCTTACCTACCTCCTTCAAATCCATTCATGCCCCTATAGTGTCTCTCTTTCCTATGATGTGGTCCCATAACAAGCTATCCACATTCTTGAAAATATGCATGGGATCCAACAAGTGGTTGACATGTAAGTGGGTCCAATATGGTTACTCGTAGAAAACTGAGAACCACCGCATTCCATTTAGATGTGATTCCGCGTGGACCATTTTCAGTTCGTACCAGCTTGCGGCGTTCATACGTGTTGGAGGTCGTCCAAGGAAACCTTCCCTGAGTTCATGATCCTTCGGCAAGAAAGCAGCGTGTCCTTGATATACCATCTTCTTCATGGTTCTGACCTTCGGGAGTCTAACTGTGGCCCGCACAATGGACATGCATGATAACCTGAGGTAACCAGACCTGTTCCAACACCACGACCTAGTGAACACCTGATTGAAAGAGATAAAATATAGATATTACCAGCGAGAACAGAGGCCTGCTCACCTGAGCACTCTCCCAATCCTAGAAAGTCATGCATCATCCACATGAGAATGGCTCGAATATTGGCTGACCGCGACCATCGCGCCTGCTCATATCTTGCATAGTGACCCCCTTCTCCCACAAAATCTTAAGCTCATCGACTAATGGACGAAGATACATGTCCATATTTTTTACTTTGTAGTGGCCTGGGACGAGCAAGCTAAGGATGAGATGTCCTTTCTTCGTAGAAAGCCATGGAGAGATGTTGTAGTTGACAAGGACTATAGGCCACACACTATAAGAAGTTGAGCGCAGACCGAATGGGTTCATGCCATCCATTGCGAGACCGAGCCGAAGATTCCTTGGCTCTCGGGCAAAGCCTGGGAAGGTAGAGTCAATGTGGCTCCATGCACGCGAATCCGCTGATATTCGTTGAACTCCATCCGTGGACCTATTCTGCGCATGCCACGTTGTCAAGCTCGCCATGCCAGACGTATGAAACATGTGATTTATGCAGGGGATGAGAAGAAAGTGTCTGAGAACTTTTTGAGGGATGGTTTGCCCTTGCAAGTCCTGTCGATACCTGTGAGCACCACACTTTGGACATGTCTCCATAGTCTCATATTCTCCTCAAAACAGATAGCAATCGTTGATACATGCATGGATGTTATTGTAGTCCATGCCAAGCTTCCATAAAACATGTCGTACATCATCACGAGACTCAAGCATGGTATTTGCAGGTGGTAATATATGATATTTCAATAACCTGAAAAAAATCATAAAACACCTTGAAAAAGCACAAATTTTTGTAATAATAGTACCGAAAAAATAAATCAATGAAGTGTATGTACAAGGTACCTGAACAACTCGGTCACACTCGTATTGCTCCACCCGTATTTTGCTTGCACACTTAAGAATGCAAGCAGTGTCTTTAGCCGAGATACTCGGCACCCATCATATAATGGTATGGATGCTTCCTCTCTAAGCAGATTAGAAGTCTCGACATCCATGGGAATCAAGGCATCGATCATTGCCTCCATCTCAGGCTCCAAGATTGTAGGTAGGTCTGGAAGGTTGCCTGTCTCCTTTGGCATTGACGGTATAGATTGGCCTTGCGAGTGGTGGATTGGCTCCTGCACTCCATCCAACGCATGCCCACGTACTCTTCTAATTGGCCGCAAAGGGTGCACTCCCCCTTGGGACGAGACATCACCTCCCTGGATAGAAAAGCAAGACCCAATCTTATTATATATGGTATTCAATTAGCTTGCGAGTACAATGCATGATTGAAATTAACTTCAAATTACCGTTTTCTCAAAATTCGCAATCGCCTGATCAATGATCTTAGATTGAAACTCGCCAAATCGTCGTACATGTTCTAAAGACAATCGGCGTGTTCGTCTAATTGCCAACTTGCATTGAGAGCAAGAACATGGGACACATTGATTAAGATATGCCTCGCAATCTTGAACAACAGGACATTCTTCGTTTTCCATCTTGTCTACGTTGCAACAAACAATTTAATGACTTGTAATACAATTTGGGAAAACCCTTCACTCATTGTTTATTGGAGGTCACTTATGCTTCTTGAGATGTCTATTTGATGTGAGATCACTTGGGATGCTATGTCAATGTCTTGGCATGCTATTGGACTAATTTGAGCACTCATTTACTCAATTTTATAGAGGTTTTCACTTCTATAATAAGTAGGGTTGAATGCTATTTTGTCAGAGAAACTCATGCTTATTGCTTGTTGATGCTTATTGATTACTTTGCATGCTATACTAATGTCTATGGTTGATGCCATATACTTGGCCATGCTTCTAGAATGCACTTGGATTGAGACTGAAGCTTAGTCTCATTGAGTTTGACTGTCACTTCTCACATCAACCATTAATTTAAGACACTTCATGCCTCTTATCATTGGATGATACATGAGCCATTTGTTAGATATATTATAGTGAGACAATAGGACTAATTGTGACATGTATATGCTCTCTTGATACTCATTGGATGCAGTACCCCTATCGTAGGATGGTTTGATGTTTTGTCTTGATGTTTTGTCTTGGATCTATTAGCACCTTCCCCATCAAGTAGAAAAAAATTCAATAGTGCATAAAGCTTCCATTGACATAGAATGCTTGCTTTAGATTACCTAAAAAATTTATGTCTTTCTTCTTGGTTCCTATCAAAGAAGAGAGCCTTACAAATAGTTTCGACATCAATACTCTTTTACTTTACCTATGTGGCATATGACTATGCTTCGATTTCCCACCATCCTAAGTGACTTGGAATTTGAAGTGTTGAGGGAGGTCACCTCCTACCCTTTTCCCCTACATGCATCCATAAGGAGAGGACAAATGCAGCGATGGAGGAGTAGTCTTTCTTGTCAACACTCATCTGATGCCATTTTTTGTGGACAAACTCAAAAACTCATTCAGTGCCCTTGAAATTTTTAGTGACAAAGGTACTTGCCATTATATAAACATAAGAATGGGTATACGTATATGATACAAACACACTAAATGATCTCCTAGTTGTTACAACTATATATATCATCTCTCACTTGACTTGGGTCTCACCTATATATACTAACTCTACATCAATATGAATCATTCTTTGGAAGCATGTCTTGTGTATCTCTCTCGTACTCTCTCTCTCTCTCAACATGGTATCAGAGCTATGGATGCGTAGCAACAACAAGGAAGATAAGTTGTTTATACTTGATTGAATTCTTTGCACAAGTGATGATTTGATACATGAATTTGTTCAAATTAGAAGTATTAGTTAATTTTTTCTTTAAAAATTGCTTGTCAATTGGAGTTCTGGATCAAAAGTTATGACAGTTCAGGATTCAAGACAACAATTCTACTCGAATCTGCGATTCTTTATTTAAAACTGTAATTCTAATTACAGTTCGTTAATCCCCAATTACAGTTCTTCGTTAATGACGTTGATTACGACAAGCAAACATCTTGCCATTTTTAGCAATGTTTTATTATCGTTCATGTTCTTTGCTCTACCGAAATATTTCTTATACACGTCATCTCGTCTTGCACGTTACGTCTCTCTATTTCAAGCTTTCTTTTTAGTCACTCAATACTTTTTGTTGTTCTTACGTGCATCTCCCTATTTTGATTGTCATGCATCTCAACTATGCTCGTCTTGATCATGGTTTGCAGATTTTGCGATCTCATCTTATTTGTTTTCTCTCAACATACAGGCATGGCCAATTGCATAATTGTTAACGGATATCCGTTTGGCCAACGTTCGGTTCCCTTCTTCCAAGGACAAGGCTTTCCTGGGTGGAAAGCAAAGATGATGCTAATTCTTGAAGGTGACGAATTATTTGATATTGTTTTGGGCGACCTGTCTTGCCCAGTTCAACCTATTGATGTGATGAATAACAATTCTATGATTACTGATGGCCCGTTATTTGAACAATGGAAAATTGATCATATTGATTGGATTCGTTGTGACAAAGCGGCTCATCATTATACATTGTCCGTACTTCGTCACTTATATTGGATGTCTTTCATCTGGAAACCTCTCATGCTGTTTGGGAGTATCTTATCTCAACGTTTGAGAAGAAATCGGTCACCGAAATTTTATATCTTCAAACTTGTTTGAAGAATCTTCAATATAAGGTTGGTACTTCTATGCACTCTCATATCGAGGCTTTTAAAGACATTATCAATCAGCTTGGTGCTGCCGGCGCTCTATCATCACTATTTTGTCAAACAAGGATGATATCCACTTTGACAAAGCATGTATATCTCTTATTGAATATTCTCAACGTCATGAGCATCATTTGGAAAAATCCAATGTTGTTTTGGTCACTCGCGAACAAAGGGATTTTGATGCTTCTTTTGTTGCTCGCAAGCGTCCCGCTTCACGTTTTCAGCAGGATGGATGCTCTAATCAAGGTAGTAAATCTTCTTGTCTTGCTTATCCTAACAAACATTGTTCTTATTAGGATAAGAAAGGCCATGTGGCTTCTGATTGTTGGGCACGTCAATATGATGAGGAGCATAGAGTTACTACAAAGCAACCTCGCTCGTTCAAAAGTTTTCCTCCTTGTGATTATTGTGCACATACAGATCATCCATCTCGTCGTTGTTATAAACGCAGATATGATGAAGAACGTTCTCGAGCTTATATTGTTCAACAAACTACAACTAATGATGATCATACTCATCAAGAGCTCAATTTCGTCCATCATGATATCTCTCCAGAAAAGGTACTTCATGTTCATGATGGTTCTCTATTCATCGTTGATTCAGGTGCCACTGGAAACATGACATATCAATCGCAGTGGCTTCACAATTATCATTCTCTTCTTGTCAAGAAGTTTGTTTACCTTGCGGATGATACGACTTGTTAAGTCAAAGGAGTGGGCGATTTATATCTGGGGACTGTTTCATCCACTAGAATATTAAGAGGAGTTCTTCATGTTCCAGATTTGCAAAGAGATCTTCTTTCTGTTTCTCATCTAGTTGATCTTGGTTTGTTTGTTGGCTTTGATCATAATCAATATCATATAGAGAAAGACGAACATACTATAGCAGTGGCTCCTCGACATGGTAATCTATTTGAGTTATCATTGAACGATACAGTTGCAAATGTTGTTACTGCCCCTGGAGATGTAGATTGCAAATTATGGCATCAACGATTTGCACACTCCGATTTTGCCAAAATTCTTGATCTTCATCATCATGGTCTTATGCAAGATATGGATCTTAAATCTCATCCACGTATGGGAATATGTGAGTACTGTGCACTTGGAAAACACCATCGTTCGCCTTTCCACACTTCTACTTCATCACATTCCTGTGCTCTCTTGGATTTGGTTCATATTGATATTTGTGGTCCTTTTCCTGCCTCAAAGTCTCAATATCGATATTTTATAACTTTCATTGATGATTTCTCACGGTACACACATGTCTATCTTCTTCGACATAAGTCTGAGGCTTTATCTATATTTAAACAATACAAGATAAGTGTGGAGCTTCAAACTGGATTCTCTATAAAGACGCTTCGCAGTGACAATGACGGTGAATATGTATCCAATCTATTTGATGACTTCTGTAAGGATCAAGGTATTCATCATGAGTTTACAGTTCCTTATTGTCCTCAGCAAAATGGTGTTGCTGAGCGCAAAAATCGCACTATTCTTAATGCTATACGTTGCATGCTTATACACTCTGGTTTGTCTCGAATTTTGAACTGAAGTACTTCTAATAGCCGTTTTTATTCAAAATCATCTTCCAACAACTGCACCTGCTGGTAAAATTCCTATAACAATCTGGACAGGGAAGATACCTTCAGTCTCTCACTTTCGCACATTTGGCTGCATTGCTTATATTCATGTGCCCAAGGACACTCGACATAAGTTGGATCCTCTAGGTTTGAAGGTTATTTTTCTTGGTTATTCAGATCATTCCAAAGGTTACAAATTTTATGATCCTTCTACTCAAAAGGTTATCATTAGTCGTGATGCTATATTTGATGAGAAGACTATGGGTGGCACATGGTTGTCAGATGTTTCAAATGATACAGAGTCTTTTCTTAGTGCATTTCCTTACTTGCTTTGTGAGTCTACTAATTTTGATGATCATAAACCTCCTTCACCTCCAAAGAAGATTGATGAAAATTTGGAGATCTATGTCAATCTTCCTATTGAGATAGAGCATGGATTCTATTCTATTGAATATGATGTCTTTGATGATGCTATGTCTGTCCAAGAGGATCCAATATCGTATATGGAAGCTATCAATTCGTCTCAAAGGGATCAATGGCAAGAAGCTATGCAAGCTGAGTATGATTCTTTAATCTCCAAAGGTACATGGATTCTTACTGAACTCCCCCCAAATCGTGTTCCTATCAAATGTAAATGGGTTTATAAAACCAAGACCAAAGCTGATGGCTCGTTTGATAAGTTCAAAGCACGACTTGTTGCAAAAGGTTACTTGCAGATTGCAGGAGTAGATTATCAAGAAACATTTTCTCCTATTGTGCACTCCACAACTGTTCGTATGCTTTTGGCTTTTGCAACACTATTTGATCTAGAAATTCACCAAATACATGTTAAAACGGCTTTTCTCAATGGAGATCTTAAAGAAGAAATCTATATGGAGCAACTTGAAGGTTTTATGATTTCATGAAAGGAGCATCTTGTATGCCAGCTTCATCGTGCATTATATGGATTGAAGCAAGCCTCTCGTGCTTGGTATATTAAGATTGATCAGTTCCTCACATCTAAAGGTTTTGTTGCAGGTTTTGTTGACCCAAATCTTTACATCAAAAGGGAGGACAAATGTTTTTTTATTCTTGCTCTATATGTTGATGATACTATTCTTGTGTCAAATAATATTGCTTTCTTGGATGCTATGAAGAAGCTTTTATCGACTACATTTGAAATGGTGGATCTTGGTGAGATACATTCTTATTTGGGTATTCAAGTTCAATGACACCGACAACAAGGCATTCTTCTTCTTCGCTAGACAAAGTTTATTAATGATATTGTTAAGAAGTTTGGGTTGACAAATGCGCACTCTGCCAACACTCCCATTCAATCGAGCTCTACCAAGGGTACATCTACAACACGCAATGAAGAATCAACCATTCATCAACCTTTTGCTAATCTTGTTGGTTGTCTTCAATTTATTGGTTTAAACACAAGACCAGAGATTTTATTTGCAACTAACTTTTTGGGACAATATCTTTCTTCCCCTTCCACTATTCATTGGAGTGCTGCAAAACGTATTCTTAAGTACCTCAAGGGTACTAAGGAATTTGGTCTTATTTATCGTCGTCGAGAGGATTCTTCTTTATCTTCTTCAACTTATCTTGACCTTATTGGATATACAGAATTTGATTGGGAAAATTAACACTTATCCATGTGATCTACAAGTGGGAATTGTTTCTTTGTAAATGGATGTTTGGTTTCTTGGTCCAGCAAGAAACAACGATGTGTTGCGGTTTCTACAATTGATGCCGAATATGTTGCTGCATCTTTAGCAGCTCGCGAGCTAGTTTGGCTTTGACAACTACTTGCAGATTTGGGACATCCTTCATCATCTAGTACACCTCTTTGATGCGATAACCAAAGTGCTATTAGTCTTACCAAAGACTATATACAACATAGTAAATCAAAGCATATTGCTATTCATTATCATTATGTTCGACATGAAGTCAAGAAAGGTTCCATTATGGTGGAGCATTGTCCCAGTGATCAAATGGTTGCAGACATCTTCACAAAAGCTCTTAGTGAATCTCGCTTTAGTTCATTAAGACATGCACTTGGTATTGTTCCAAGTTCTTGTCTCACTGATTGAGGCATGTATCATTGTATTCAAGAAAACTTTATAGTAAATCATTTTTGTATCGTAGGTATGTGTAGGGGCTCAGGTTTTTCCCTTGTTCTCCCCAAGGGTTTTTTCACTCGCAGCCAGAGACCTTTGTTTGAGTGGGGATAATACAACTATATATATCATCTCTCACTTGACTTGGGTCTCATCTATATATACTAACTCTACATCAATATGAATCATTCTTTGGGAGCATGTCTTGTGTATCTCTCTCGTACTCTCTCTCTCTCTCTCTACACTAGTAGCACTTGTTGGGGCTACTTGTATTATTGTGAAGTTGTGAGTCTACATCTTGCTCATGCATTATCATGCATCTACTTCTCTTTGTTCATAAAAGAAGAACATACAATAATTTTTGTTTGGTACAAATGATGCAGTAAGTAATTATGTGCAAAACCCCAACATTTTTAAGAGGTAGAATGTTATACTTTTACCAAATTAAAAATATTATTACAAAGAAAACACATTGATAGAAGAGCAAAACTTTATTTTCACAAGAATTATATATAGAATAACATAATTGAATTGTAATTAGTTATAGTAAAATGTCAAAAGTAAATCATTACAATCGGTTAGTGTGCCTAAGTAGAAATATGAGCTTAGAACATGGGCAAAGAGAGATGAGAATAGAGCATGGGGCATGTACGCTCAGGGGGACCAATTAGCAGGCATATTGATATCCATTTTATTGTATGCAAATGATGTGGTATTGATTGCAGACTCTCTTGAGGGCTTTTAAAGACACATGGATGCATTGCAAACATTTTATATGCATACAGGATCAATAGTGAACCTTTGGAAGACAAAGATGATGGTGGTTAATAGTACATTCAAGTCATAAAAATAGACCTTGCTCAATTAGATGTCAAGACATGGATAGCACTGATATAGAAAGTAGAGACAAAGATGGCCTTTTATTGAGAGCATCTCCTTCATACCACAAAGGTTTTGCCCACAACCTCTTCCATTTCCTCCCTCTCCCTCCCTCCCTCCCCCTCCCTCTCCCTCTCTCTCCCTCTCTTTCTCTCTCATTTCCTCTCCCTCTCACAATATATCCTAACACTCTCCAAACGCAAAAGGGAGAGGGAGAGAGAGAATGCACTCTCCCTCCCTCTCCCTCTCCCTCTCCCTCTCCCTCTCCCTCTCCCTCTCTTTCTCTTTCTCTCCCTCTCTCATTTCCTCCCTCTCTCACAATATATCCTAACACTCTCCAAAAGAAAAAGGGAGAGGGAGAGAGAGAATGCACTCTCCCTCCCTCTCCCTCTTCCTCTCCCTCTCCCTCTCTTTCTCTTTCTCTCCCTCTCTCATTTCCTCCCCCTCCCTTTCCCTCTCTTTCTCTTTCTCTTTCTCTTTCTCTTTCTCTCCCTCTCTCTTTCTCTTTCTCTCCCTCCCTCCCTCCCTCTCTCCCTCTCTTTCTCTCTCATTTCCTCTCCTAAACAAGAAAAAGAGAAAGTGATTAAAACCCTAAACAAGAAAAAGAAGGAGAGAGGGAGACTCACCGATGAGATATGGAGACTGTGGGGTGGCTCCTCTTCTCCTTCGCGAACAACGGTGGCGACGGAAAGCCTTCTTCCTCTCCCTCTCTCACAACGGTCGCTCTCTCTCTCTCTCTCTCTCTCTCTCTCTCTCTCTCTCTCTCTCTCTCTCTCTCTCTCTCTCTCTCTCTCTCTCTCTCTCTCTCTCTCTCTCTCTCTCTCTCGCTCTTGCTCTCAAAGCATAAGATGCAAAAACGCGAAATAAACCCGCGCTCGGTTTTGGCTTGTTTTTTTCCCTGTGGAGCGTCGCTATTTGCATTGCTTTTGCGACGCAAATAGCGACACAAATAGCTATGCCGGTACCTGCGTCGCTATAGGCTTAAATCCTTGTAGTGGGTGACGAGAGGAGAGAAAGTACAACGACAGAGTAGAAGATGAAGGCATAGCCGAAGGGGGGGGAATGACGATGGAGAAGAAGACATGGTTGAGCTCTCGATGTTTGCCATCCTGGGCTGCCAACAAGCGACGATTAACATGAACTAATTTATTCTCCAATTTAGTTTTTTTGAAGTTTGCACAAACATTGGGAGGAGACTGAAGGGGGGGAAGAGCAAGAACAAAGAAGGTAATGAAGGACGAAGGAAGCATAGAAAGAGGGTAGTAGAAGAATAACGAGGCTAAAGATGAAGAAGGAGCTTTGAAGATGAAGCCGAGAGGAGAGAAGATTAGCAAGCTCTGATGCGATGACATAGATGGTTGAGGTCAGAGGAGCGACAACGAAGCTACAGGAGTGAGATGAAGGCTATAGAAGATGTTGAGTGCAAAGACGACGGTGATCAGCATATCTTGTGTGCAAAAGTCTCAAAGCAGGAGGACGAGAAGACGAAAGAGTGAGCTTGGAGAGGCACATAGAGGAGATTTGCTGAGAAAACGGTGAAGAGATGAACGGAAACAAAAGCAGATCGTTCAGTAAGGATAGCATTAACTTAACGCATCAACTTTAAAGCTTTAAGAAGCTTTAAAGTTTCCAAAGTTTTTAGGTATCCTGAACGTCAAGTTATGAACGTTAAAAATAATAAATTGCCTTAATTTTGAAAGGCATAAAAAGCCTAAGGCTTTTTGGGAAAGCAAAAGCATATCCAACATAAGGGAGGATGTAAAAAACTATAAAAGGAGAGGAGAGTAGAGAGTTAGGGGCCCTTTCCTTGCATCTTCTTGTCATCTTGTGAGAGATGTGAGAGGAGGGTCATATGCGAGAGAATTCTTTTGGACGAGCTACTATCAAAGTGGAAGAAGTTAGATTTTGTGGTGTCAAGCTTCGGATCAAGGCTATTAAGGTATGAGAATATAGTTTACTTGGTTGTTGTCAAAATTTTGATACTTTCATTTTGAGTTGTCTTGTGTGGTTCGTAGTGTTTCGTCGAATATTTTAATTTTCCAAGTTGTGTTGTGCATTCGACAAAGTCAATTACCCTAACGGGCACTCCTTAACATCTCGTTATTGGGTTGTGAGTGAGGCTTGTTCTCGATCACCGTTCACATAACACCGTGCTACTAGTTGCCTATATTTAATTATGGAATGATCCCTAAATGCTATGCACAAAGAGGGAAATCAGAATTTGTATCTTTTCAGCAATTAGATCGTCGCACAAACTTCATCTTCCCCTTACCGTTTAGGTGTTACTGCGGTGCATAGGTATAAATGGTTATTTTGTGTCATTTTTGTATGTAAAAACCAATAAACATGTACTATAACACAAAGGACAAGGCCAAACTGAGATGCAACCTCATGCTTTAACCTTGCCAAACATTCACACACATAAATCTTATTTTTCCATATTTTTTGAGCGTGAAAATCCCAATTTTCTCTAATTTTCACTATGTTTTCTATTTACTATTCATGGAAAATAGGTATTTTCTATCTTTTTTGTGTTGTCTTATTATTTTGACTAAAACTTAAAATTTTCTTTGAGTTTATCCCATTTTCACCCCTTTTTTCCAACTCAAAATCGAAAAAACCACTAATTTCCATTAAAAATGACATTTTGCACGTTTTAAAGAATTAATAATGGCTCTAAATCATTACAGGTTCTACATTTTTGTAGTTACAGACCTCAAACATGATGCAAACAAGATTAAAACAAAAATTCATCGCATATGAACAACATTTGGACCATGAAACAACAAAAACAATCAAATTTCTTTGTAAAATTGCAGCATACCGCATGTCTTGCGTGTTGCGGGTTTTTTAATAATTATTCTGGGCAGCCCACAAACTAACCAGCAACCATTGTTCAGTGTTGAACCTCTTTCCTCAGCCTCCTCTTCATCTTGAAGCAATCCGATCACAATCGGGCAAGCATTCTTCAGCCCCTCTTCTTCTTGATTTCTTGCACATGAATTGCCTCTATGCAGGAGAGAGAGAGATGAGAGAGAAAGACTGGTTTTTTTATCTCTTTACTCAGTGCATCATTCCTTGATCCATTTATGGCAATGGAAGGCGAAGGATAGAAGCATCTCAGGGCCAAGAGGATTCCTCCTACTTCCACCGATCAGAAAATGATGAAGAATGGGGGAAAAATGGGGCACAAAAAACTGACGCTCCCCCCCCCCTCGCCCCATCATTTCATTTCATGAGCATTAAGCTCTTTGTTAAGAGCTTTTAAGCTCTTACTCAAATTATCTAGTTCATGCCTTTTGCATTCACACTTCCGGCAAGTGGTTTTTTCGATTTTGGAGGGGCAATCGACATCGGATTCGAGATCCGTCTGGACGGATGATTCCATGGCATCGAAATCTACAAAGCTGGGCTGCGTCACACTCTTTTCGGCTTCCACATCGAGTAGCCGCTTCACAACCCTGAACCTTGCGGGGATTAAATGGGGGATCAAACGACCTCGGAATGAAGATCCGAGACTTGCGTTGGATTCCTGACGTCATTTTGCATCTAAGAAAACTCCAACTCAGCCATCCGTCACCGTTTGATTTCCATGAAAATAAGCACTAGCGCTTTAAAGACTTGCTACTTAAAATCGTACTGATTGCGAACACCGCTTAAAATAGTCTAGGTTTTGAATCCAAATGAAATGATATGGAACGATGCCAATATGCCATACTTGTATATTCAAGATTTAGGATGTAATTGTCATTCTTCTTCTCATCAATTCAAACCAAGTAGTGATGTAGCGAGATATACAAATGATCATATATACTAACTATGTGCAATTGGATTTATAAAACTTTAAACAGGTTCAAATTTTCTTTATCTAATTGGGCAACATACCTTGTTTATGTTTGGAGGTTTAAATGGTATATAATCCAATACAAAGAGATGCTTTCTTATATCATAATCATACCTAGTTAATTTCTTGTAATCCCACAAGCCTCATCATTGCTCATAAATGTTAGCGCACATCATACAAGAAGACATCAAATCACGCTCAAAATGGATAATTGTTGTGATAGACTACTAAGTCCAAGGGACACAACCTTCCTTTTTGTGATTGGTTTGGCATCATTATCATACCTAGTTAATTTCTTGTAATCCCACAAGCCTCACAATTGCTCATAAATGTTAGCCCCATAAATAGTCTAGGCCTTATTTTCATTGTGCATATCTAAGAGATTATATAACTAGAAGTTTGAATATATGTTAGTGTGCACTTTCAAGTGTGCAATAGATATTACACTATCCTCATACGACGAGATGTTAAGCCATACTCAAAAGGGATAGCTGATGTGATGGACTATTAAGTCCCAGGGACATGACTTTCTTTGATGCATCTGGCTTAATAACTTTAAGTATTGAGTCAACTTGTACTCTTCCTTTTTGTGTTTCAATAAGTGTCTCTATTTTCATGCAACTCTTGAAATAGTCCAGGCCTTAGTTTCATTGTGCATATCTAAGCGATTATATAACTAGAAGTCTGAATATATGCTAGTGTGCACTTTCAAGTGTGCAAGAGATATTACACTATCCTCATACGAGGAGATGTTAAGCCACACTCAAATAGGATAATTGTTGTGATGGACTATTAAGTCCCAAGGAGATGACCTTCTTTGATGCATTTGGATTAATGTCTCTAAGTATTGAGTGAACTTGTACTCTTCCTTTCTGTGTTCGGATTAGTGTCTCTAAGTATCAAGATAACTTGTTTTTATACAGCTCTTGAAATAGTCTAGGCCTTAGTTTCATTGTGCATATCTAAGCAATTATATAGCTAGAAGTCTGAAAATATGCTAGTGTGCACTTTCAAGTGTAGGCCTTAGTTTCATTGTGCATATCTAAGCAATTATATAGCTAGAAGTCTGAAAATATGCTAGTGTGCACTTTCAAGTGTGCAAGAGATATTACACTATCCTCATACGAGGAGATATTATGGCATACTCAAAAGAGATAACTCCTATGATGAACTATTAACTCTCAGGGACACTGCCTTCATTTATGTGTTTGGATTAATATCTCTAAGTATTGAGTCAACTTGTACTCATATAGGTATGAAAGTAGTCTATGTCATAAATAGACACCAAAATTCAATTGTGGATATGCTTGTATGTATATATATTGTGGCTATACCCTAGTTGTACATAAACTCTAGTTATCATGAGAAGTAGCGAAAGTCATTGAGCTCACTTAAAAGAATGTTTGAGTTACACCTACGATTATGATAATGATGTGAATCTTTGAGAGAATCGTGAAATTATACTATCATCATATGAGGAGATGTTAAACCACACTTAGAAGGGATAGTTGTTGTGACAGACTACTAAGTCCCAAGGACACGATTTTCCTTTTTGAGTTTGGCTTCGCATCTCAAACTGTCTAGTATAAAATTGTAAATTTGCATCTCTAGTTATAAAGTTTCTTCCTCTGGCTGTATGGACTGATTATCTTTGATAAATATTATATTTTAGGCAATTATAATGAATTGTACCATGAGATGGCAGTTCAATTACAAGTGCAGACATTTATCTCTTGGCTATCAAGATGTTACAAGACAAACATATTATGCACATAGTCGTCAGTATATGAATGGGAATATGTATCCATCAGCGGTGGCTTATGAAACTAGTCAAAACTCTTTGAGAGACAATGCTACTATGAGTGAAGACAACCTTGTTGGAAGTCATGTATCATGTCAATCATTGCCTAGACATAAACATGTATAGTGTAGATGCAAAAGATATTGTGGTGGTGGAATTTGGTTCCTTCTTCAACTTGACACGAAAAATTTGAGGAGTGATTTGAGAGTCTTATCTAGGTCTTCATGACCCTCATGATTTATTATTGGAGGAATTCTAGAAGGGTGTGACATTAAGTTGGATAGCAAAGCCCATAATGAGTCCTCAAATGAGATTGATAGCTTGAACGAATGTGAAGAAGATGAGGTTGAGATGGATGATATTGAGCCATCTTTGTTTGATAGAATCAGTCAATGACTAATTTAAATGCAAGTACTTTTGAATGAACATCAAGCTTTGGTTGACTTTCAAGACAAGATGCTTCATATTTTTTTTGGTGATATGATTGGGAGCAAGACTTCTCAAACTTGTACAGAAAATATGTTTGCTCCAAGCTTAGGAAAATTGTTAATGTAGCTACCTAATACATAGGATGAAGACTTAGGTGGTATAAGTATTCCTACTTGTTGGGAGCAACTCAATGTCATGTTAACATGGCTTGGTATGATTAACTCTCAATGATATAGGATATGCCAAGGATGTGAGAGTTCTTCTCATGCACTATTGCTATACCAACCAATCAAGGAAGATAACTATACTCGAGACACTCTTGAATGTCAATGCAAATTGAATGCCATGGGAAGGAAGAAGTTAAAGTGTAATTGCTCACAATGTTGTGAAAAGTGTTCCAGCTATTCACTAACTAGGAAAGATATGCTACCTTTTGATTTTATCTCCATTACCAAAAAATTCCAATTACTAACCAAAAGTATAACCCTATGTCATGAATTTTTGAAAATGTGGAGAAATAGAAAAAAGTGGTTAATTGAGGACAATGCAATTGGTACTTCACATAGATAAATGAGTTTTGGCATGGGACAAAGTACAAGAGTGTGAAAGTTTTTTGGGATCTAGACACTACAAGGAAATGGGCAAATAGCAACGGCCATTTGTGATAGAAAATAGCGGCATCGCTATTAGCGTCACTAGTAGCAATGCTAATAGTGATACCATTCTAAGAAAAAAAGTGCCAAAAATTCGAGCACGGCATTTGCTGCAAATAGTTTCAAGAGAGAGCAAGAGAGATTGTGGCTTTGAGAGAGGGAGAGGGAGAGAAAGAGGGAAAGAAAAAAGGAGAGCTTCTCACCACCATTGCCACCACTGCTATCGCCACCGTATGCAAAGAAGAGGGAGAAGTGCACGAGGGAGAAAGAAGGGACGTTGCGAAGAGGAGCCCATGAATCCATTCTCGGGCCTTTGTGGTAGGTACATTGCCTCTTCTTGCTTTGTTCTTGTGTTTTTTTTTTTTTTTTTTGGTAATGAGATGCATTGAGAGAGAAAGAGAGGAAAGGAGAGTGGGAGGAGAAGGAAGGAAAAATAAGAGAGAACGAGAGAGAGAAAAAAGAGGAAAGATAACAAAGAAAGAGAAAGAGAGAGAGAAAGGGAGGGAGAGAGGAGAATGAGTGAAGAAACAACAAGGGGGTAGAGAGAAACAAAGAGAGAGGCAACAAAGAAAGAGAAAGAGAGAAAGAAAGAGAGGGAGAAGGGATAAATAAATGGAGAGTGAAGGGAGAGGTGGATAAAAGGGTGAGGTAAAGAGAAGAAGGAGAGTGAAAAGAAAAGAGAGAGCTAGAAAGAGAAGGGGGGAAAAGGAACAGAAAGAGGAAGAAAAAGAGAGATAGAGAAAAAAACAAATAGAGAGCAAGAGAGAAAAATGAAAACAATGAGAGAATTAGAGAGAACAAAATGATAGAAAAATAAAGGTAGAGGGGAAAGAGAGACACGAAGAGAGGTGGGGAGAGAGGGTCTTTCAATGTCTTGTTTTATGAGTTTTTTATTTTCTATCTTTGATTTTGATTGTAACAAGATGCATCGAGTGCAAGTGGAGAGGAAAAGAGAGAACGCCATAGAGAAAAGAAGGGAGGGAAAGGAAAAGAGAGAAGAAGTGAGAGGGGGAGGGAAGATGGGGAAGAGAAAGAAACATTCTTAGAGAGAGAGAGGGAGAGAGAAACAAAGAAGGATGAAGGGAGGCAAATAAAAAAAGAAAAAGAGAAAGAGAATGTGAAAGGTAGAAAGAGAAATAAATAAGAAGGGAGGCAAATAAAAAAAGGAAAGAGAGAGAGAAAGAGAGATGTGGAGAGAAATAAAAAGGGGTATAGATAAAGACAGAGGGACATGGAGAGAAAAGGAACGGATAAAGAGAGATGAAGGGAGGCAAACAAATAAAGGGAAAGGGAGAGAAAAAGGAGTGGAGATTAAAACGAAGGAAGATCATAAATGATAGGAATAAAAACTTGTTATTTTTCATAATGTAGACCAAATGGAGAATGATGATGGTGGTGATGTCCAAGTTTGCGATGCATATCTTAATCAGTGTGTCCCGTGTCCTTGCTCTCAATGCAAGCTGGCAATTGGATGAAAGCATCACTTGTCTATAGAACACATATAACACTTCGGCGAGCTCCAGTCAAAGATCATTGATCAGGCGATCTCAAACTTTGAGCGAACGGTAAGAAAATTATGTATCCATCATATCTTACATTCACAAAGTAATTGAATATCATATATAAAAATATTAGAAGTTGGGACTCAAAATGGGACCCTGACACTGGCTATAGGCACTAGCCGGGCCTCTATAATACTCACAAGACAATCCTACATGTTCTCACGGCGAGGAGTTTCCAAGGGCACACTACCCTAATCACTACTAGAGGTATTGGGTTTGTAGTGGAACATAGTCAAACGATTGCCCTTCCTTACTCCTCAGAGGAAGATCCCATACATCTTGGTATAATATACCACGTAACACAAACATAAAGGATGCACCCCTCCGACTGAATGTCGTGGCTCCATTATTGCAGCTCTCCTACACCAAGAGGATTGGCCTCTTAATGCGCTTCTCTAACATAAAGAACATATGAACAGTCTCCACTCTTACATACTTTGAACGATGGAGGATATTTGATCTTTCCTTACCAATCTTGCCCCAAGAAACCATTCATCTACTCTACATCTCGTGTTTCCTTACACACCACGTGGGTCCATGTTCGAAAAGTAATTCCAGGGTTGATACCATGTTATGCTTAATGCAAACATGGATGATCATCGTGCTCAAGCATTTTATCATTAGAAACCAACTAGGTAAAGTGAAAAAACAACCCTTCCATGATTTTCCATCTAATCATACATGTGGTGTTGATAGAGACTAGCACTGAATTTCTTCGTGTTACTAGTCTCCTTAATTCAAATGATCATCCGTCCTATATGTTGTGCATAGACAAATAAATCATAATTTGAATAATTTTCAGCAATTAAACTGTAATATTTCTATCGAAAATATATATTGAGGCCATGTGAATTCACGGCAAAAGATAATGCCGACATTGGATCCCGGATGGTACGAACCTAGATGCGATGTAGCATTATCTCCTTTGGCAAAAAAACTGGGATACGAAACCGCATATGTCGCAAGAATCCCCTCTTGGGAAGGGGTCATGGGGATAATAATATTTAATTTGGATAATTATTAGGATAATGGAAAAAAAAATTTCCCCTTTCTCCTCCAGCCGATTGTCATGCTGGAGGAGAAGGGTTTAGTAAGGACACTAAGCTCCTTGATGGAGCTTGAAGGGGGGAGGCTCATGCACATTGATGCATGGGGGTGGGAGGATCCCCTCTCCTCCCCTATTTAAATCTATGCCATAGGAGGAGATCGAAGGGCAGGCTCAGAGGATAGTGCTGAGGTGTCGCCGCTGAGCAAGAAGGGGAAAGCTTGAGACTACAATGGTCGTGGGGTGCCATCACTCTGTCGCCACCGAGCATAGAGGAAGAGAGTGGAGACTCTGCTGCTAGGCGGCCATGAAGTAGAGGGACAGGGTGGTCATGAAGAGGGAGGAGCCAAGGCCCTGCTGCCACAGGGAAACACGACACGCCAGCAGTCGCCATTCAGTTCGCCTGTCCATCAACTCTTCAGAAGCTCAGAAGCTCAGAAGCTCAAAACCATTTGATCGCCTCTTCAGAAGCTCAGAAGCTTCTTAGGAAGCTTTTAAAAGCTTCCTAAGAAGCCCGCCCTCATATGGACCCATAAGCCCTTTTTCCCACCCTCTCAAAAATTCCCTCCTAAGGGCTCCCTTAGGCCCCTTCCCCCCCCGATTTGCCATTAAAGGGCCTTCATGTGGTCCTTAGGCCCTTTTTCCCCCCCATGAAAAAAATTCCTTCTTAGGCCCCTTTTTTTTACCTTTGTTTCCCCCCCCCCCCCCACACACACACAAAAAGAAAAGACCCCTCTTTAAGCCCCCACACAAAATCCACTGTTAAGGGTCTTTGACACCTTTTTCCCCCATACAAAAGCCCTCGTAAGGGCTTTTACACCTTTTATTTTCCCCTTTCTTGTGGGTTCTTAAAAAGCCATTAAGCCTTTTCCGTGGCTTTAATGGGCCTTACTCGGGAAGGTTTTTAAAACACCCCTTTCTCGGGTTTTAAACCCTTTCCGTGGTTTCTCCCCTCCTCCACAGAAGTATTCCTTCAAAGAGCTTCTACAAAAGGAAGGAAAAGAAAAATCATAAAGGATGGTGGAATTTCAAAAAGGAGTTCACAAAGCCGCATCCAAGACAGAAAGGCTACATTCGCGATGGCTCTTAAGAAAGCCCAAGGCGCAACCGCAGGAGGATCGTCTCCTAGCATCCACGTGGACATCTCACCACAAGTCCAAGTTTTCCTTTCTAATTATTTTATATTGTTATAATTCAATCGTCGAGGATAATTCTTGGAGATAGGATGCATTTTTCATCTTAAATACTTAGGTTAATTCTGAAAGAATTAGCTCACGAGACAAAAAAGTTCGATCATTAGTATTTTTAATAAAACAAACAAAATAAAGTGAGCAAAAAATTGATATGCATTTCTAGCAAGTAGTTTTATGCATTGCAATAAATTGAAATTTGATTAATGTCCATTTTTACAAAATGGAATTAAGATAGTGTACTTCGTTTAGGCATGGGAGTATAAACTGCATGTCTCATTATTAGGACATATCTTCTTCGCAATGAGTCATTAGGGAAAGTGCTAACAATCCATAGGAAATTGCAAGGCATGAAATGATTCTTAATTGAATAACTCTAGTCAATTGGTATAAATATCATTTTTCAACTACATATTTATTAGTAAAAGGCTGCATGTTTTAGCATGAATCTTGTTCGCAAGTTATAGGGTGATTAACTAGAATTAGGCTATAACTTAACCTATGCTTGATCTTAAACCGAAAAGTTAGGGTTGAAAATCAACTTACGCGTAGACAATGAGTCATGTGTTTATGGAAATGATAGCGTAATTATCTTCAAGAATTAAACAAGTTGGCTTAAACCTAAACACCTAAAAACTGTGAAATGACTCATTTAGGAAGAGTTAATTCAATTCCAAAGAACTAACTAGGATTTAACACGTGACCTAGTCGCTCGTATTGCCAAGGCTGGAACTCCTATACCCTAAAGACTTGCCCACACTCACGGAATGTAGGGATTTTGGAACATACTTGAGAAGTGATCTAGGGTTTGTCCTAAGAATCTTTCACTAAAAAGATGGAACTTGGAGCCCTAGGACTAACAATGTTAGCCTAATGTAATCAAGAACAGATTGTTTCGTGACTCCATTCGAAGGGTAAATAATCCCATAGCTTGATGCGACACTTGTGCAACTAGTAGAGTTGCACGATCTTGTGAATTGATCGCAAGGAAATGGCCAAATTCCTCGAAATGAGATTGGCAAATTTTTATGCAAGTTATCTTGCAAGAGGATGAATAATCATCCTAATGTAGTATCTTTCTTGGGTAAAGATAATTTCTTAAAAGCAAAAGACCAACCAATAAATTGGAATAACATATGAACTTAGGGTATTGACCAAGTCGGGTGATTGGGGTATGGCCCTAATCCTAGGATATAGGGGATCTTGCCAAGTCGAAAGTTCCCGGATTGAGTGTTGGATGAATTCAGAAAGAAGGATTCACTCCCAGCAGTTGGCCAACAATAACGACCAAGGGAAATGATTGTGCTTGTTACAGATTTAAGAGCACTATTTTGCTTTGTTTGATCAAAGATTTAAAGGAAAAATAGATATCTAATGCTTCAAGTTGAAGGCCTGAAGGGAGAGGCAGCTTCAGTTACCCCCGACTGCCGGCCTGACCCTAACCAAGGGGGTTGTTAACCATGCCGGGAAGGTGGACCGAACCCACCGCGAGAGGTCTCTCCGTTGAGCGCTACTTGGAGCAAGAAGACGCTTGGGTGCCAGGGGGGCTCTGGCCATAAATCCCTCGCCTTTCGGGCCTTGCACAAGAGGCTAACGTGACTCGGGATTGAATCTCGAGGCCCGCATACTAGTCTATGGGCGAAATCTTGGACTAGTGGTCCCTGTGGATTGCTGGATAGCCTTTGGGCGGATTGTGGATAAGCCTACGAGCTGGAATTTATGTATTTCAAAGATAAATATGATAACCTGTTAAAAAGGAACTTGTTTGACATTACTTTTCTATGTCAAGTGCTATGATTACATGAAGGAACGAGTGCCTAACGGGTTAATTAAGAAAGCTGATTGATACATGTCCAACTAAATGTGTTAGGCAATTAAATAACTAAAACAACCTAAGAAAAGTGCGGTAGATGTGGCCATAGGTCAATCCTACGGATGGGTGATCCCGGTTGGCCGGGAACTTTTCTCAATCAAGATGGACAGCAAAAATATTGTTCAAAGAACACGAACAACAAGAGCGTTGACCTAGAGTTATAACTGATTCTGATTTACGCTATTTTAGGGGAATGGAATGGGACTATGCCTTATGGCAGAGAGGTTGAGCTTCGCATCCCTCTTGTTTCCCATTCTCCTTGAACCAAGTGGAGCATGAATCCGCTTCGAACCTGGTGTTTCTGCGTAAAGTAGTTCGCTCGGGTTACCGTTAGGAAATGACCAATAGGAAAAAGCCTAATTCAGGTTGGTCCTAAGTGGGAACGGACGGAATACTTCCGCTATGTGGCAGATGTGGAAAGTCCTAGATCACAAACCCCGTAACATTCCATGGGAGTGCCGGGCGGAGCTTTCTAGACATCCTTTCTGATGGACTATTAAGACGTGTCCTGAAGATACAAGTAGACACATTACAGTTGGTATTAGAGCGACCCAACAATGGAATTGTTTTTTATGAAATCTTAATAAGATAAAGTAAAGCAAATGTTGCTATCCAAATATTTCCTTACTTCCAATGCTGTCTTACAGAACTATGAAGCATGGAACAGGTTCTTGGTGTTCCGCGTCATGTTTATGACTGCGATGCATTCCCCATATTATCGACAAAGGGTTAAGATGATGAACATCCTAGAACGTATCTATAATTCATCGCCTTTGTACATGGAACGAAGATGGATGGGTACCTCAAGAATCTACTATATAGCTGCCCATCGGTTTGCATACCTACAGACCAACCTAAAGAGGATCAAGTGGTTGGAAGACCTAAAAGTCGTGAAGCAGTTCATTTTTGTGAAAGCTCACGTAAATTCAACTTTACATATTCAAGGTCAGAGGGTCGAACTAAAATCATATGTATATGAGGAAGTGACTCGTGTAATCCCACCGATAGGATTAAAGTATTGGGGCGCCATGAGAAGAATGGGTTCCAAAGGAAAGGATACCCTGGACTTCCAATGACTTACTGATTCCTGAAGATCCATGACCCGAAACCATACTATTATAAAGTTCCTGTAGATAAATGTAATACAACATTATTCTCCCCAAACTAAATGTAAACAGATGGCTTATCATCCTGAGACGTTGTATTCCGAAAGGGCTATGTCCATATAAATACAATAAGACTTCTTTTTATCAATATCTGTTCCATCGTTGAGAATTGATAAGAAGTTACGTGGTTAGATTACTTGGATTGATTGTTGAAATGGAAACGAAATATAAATCACAGCATTTAATGAGTAATAACAATAAGAAGTCTTTTTCCAGGCACAACCCCAGGTATAGGTTCCCAATTCACCTCCTACATCAAGTACTGCTGTAATCTAGGAGAAGAAATTTCTTCTCAAGCAGATTAAGCCACCCAAATTTGACGGGAGAGGTAGGTCCATCCAAGCAAATGCTGAAATTTGGATTGAATCCATGGAGGATTACTTTGAAGCAGCTGATACTGCACCCGCCAATCAGGCTATGCTCGCCAAGCTGAAGCTCACCGGGCGAAGCCAGGTTTTGGTGGAAGCAATGGTGCAGAGATCAAGGGATCGCGGAAGGATTCGTTACCTAGGAGAAGCTTAAGAAAGCCGTGTAGGGAAGATACTTGCCACATGCATATCGCACGCAGAAAATGAATGAGTTCTATGAGCTAAAACAGCTGGGACTCACTCTTGACGCATACTACTCCAAATTTGTCTCACTTCTTAAGTATGCATCACAGATGGACATGACATAGCAGGTGTCAAAAATTTGTGCTGGTTTAAATCCACCAGTAAATACCCGTCTCGAATCGATGTGCCCATCGGATCTTTAGGACGCACTCATTCAAGCTGCCCCTATAATTCAAGAGGTACAAGCTAGACCAAAAGGTAATAAAACTTGGTCTTACAATGACCCGAACAGAGGATCATTTAGGCCTCAAATGAAGAGAGTTCAAGGTCATAATCAGGGACAAAGAAAAAAAGCAAGGACTAATAATGTCAACAACTTTGTTCCTACTCAAAGCAATGGCCAAAACCTCCACTGTTTCCACTGCAACGAGCTCGGTCACTTCAAGAGGCAATGTCCCAAACTTGGAGGAGAACATCGCCAAGCACCTTTCCAAGGAATGGGCCGTGGTCAGGGAGCCGCTACCCGAGGCAGAGGAAGAACCACCTACGTTGCCAATAGGCAAATGTGTGAAGAAGCAGAAGATCCGACCATGGAAGCAGAGTTTGAAAGGGCGACAATCCATGCCGCTCTTCACAAGAAAGGGCTGAGTCGCCAGTTCTTGGTGATTCAGACACCGGACTATCAAGGTAAAAGTTTCAAGACCTTGATTGATTGTGGCAGTACACATTCCTTTATCTCACCAGCTTGTGCAAAAAGATTAGGAATAGCCATAGTAGAAGCACCTATCTTGCTTGTGGAATTGGCAAATGGTCGTGAGGTTACTTGTACCAGGAAAACTGCTAAGGTGCAATTCTTTCTGGGAGGAAAGATGACTTCGGTTAAATTCAGAGTCATGAGCCTAGGTATCCATGAGTGTCTACTCGGAATGGATTGGCTTAAACCTAATGACACCCACATTCATTATGGAAAGGGCCAAGTTTCCTTTCGAAACTCTGAAAGGGAATTAGTCACAACTCAAGGAGAGGCTGGAAATCCAAAAACTCAATTGGCCAAGGCATCTCGGATTAAAAAGGGAGTCAGAAAAGGACTACCTGTCTACTTGATTAAGCTCAATAACTTAGATCAGAAGCAAGAGTCTAGTGAAGGACCTTCCTAGCTAAAGGAATACGCGGATATATTTCCTGAAGAGTTGACAGAACTCCCACCTCAAAGAGAAGTGGATCATGAGATCAAGCTAGTACCAAGAGCTGTGCCAATTGCAAAGAGACCTTATAGGATGTCTATTCCGGAAGCAATTGAGCTAAAGGAATAACTCAAGCAACTGCTAGATCAGGGCTACATCTATCCTAGCAGTTCACCATGGGGAGCTCCAGTACTGTTCCAGAAAAAGAAAGACGGAACACTTCAACTATGTATTGATTACAGAGGGTTGAATCAATCAACTGTAAGAACAAGTACCCTATTCCTAGAATAGATGAGCTTCTTGATCGTCTTCAGGGTGCGAAGATCTTCTCCAAGATTGATCTCAGGTCTGGTTACTATCAAATAAGGATCAAGGAAGAAGATATCCCAAAGACAGCCTTCAACACAAGATATGGGCACTTTGAGTTCCTAGTTATGTCATTCGGGCTTACGAATGCGCCTGCCACCTTCAACAGGTTAATGCAGGATATTTTTAGGCCATATCTTGATGATTTTGTGCTTGTCTTCTTTGACAACACGCTAGTCTATTCTAAACAGGAAGAAAATCATGAACCCCAACTTTGGATTGTCCTTGAGACAATGAGGGCGCATAAGCTGTATGCTAAGATGAAGAAGTGTGCATTCTTCAAACGTTAGATTGAATATCTGGGACTCATCGTATCAGCGGAAGGAATCTCAGTGGACCCAGCCAAGGTCAGAGATGTGCTAGAATGGCCAATACCAACAACTGTCAAAGAAATATGCAGCTTTCTTGGATTGACAAAATGGTATAGGGTCTTCATTAAAAACTATGCTTTGATTGTAGCATCTCTGACAGACTTACTAAAGAAGCAAACATCCATTGCATGGTCAACTCCTGAACAAACTAGCTTTGACAGATTGAAGCAAAATTTGGTATCAACACCTATCCTAAAGCTTCCAGACCTCACTAAGGAGTTCGAGGTAGTAACTAATGCTAGTGCACTTGCCTTAGGATGTGTGCTCATGCAGGAAGGTCATCCTGTAGCCTACTCTTCAAGGAAACTGAAGAGTCATGAGAAGAATTATGCTACCCATGATCTAGAATTATTAGCTGTCATCCATGCCCTAAAGCTTTGGAGACACTACCTATTGGGTAACAAGTTTACACTAGTAACTGACCATAAGAGTCTCAAGTGGATCTTTACCCAGAACGAGCTCAACATGAGGCAATGTCGGTGGATTGAAGTGCTGGAGGAGTATGACTTTGAGATCAAGTACCGAACTGGAAAAAAGAATGTAGTTGCCGATGCACTCAGTCGCAAGGCATTCCTTAATTCTCTAATCTTCCAAAATCCATCAACAGCTAGATCTCTAGCCACAAAAGTATCCATGCCAAACAATCCAATACTTGAGTTAGCTAGAGAGTAAGCATGCCATGATCCAACCTATCAAAAGATGCTAATGAAAATCTCTATCAAGGATCAGGACCAAAAGCTGCAGGCTAAGTATCATGAATTCTCTATCAATAATGGACTTGCCTACTATAGAACGAGGCTGTGTATGCCGGTAAGTCAGTCACTTAAGCAGAAGATATTGTGGGAAGCTCATGATTCCCCTTTCTCAGGACATCCTGGCTATGCCAAGACTCTCAATGCAGTTAGGAAGAGCTACCATTGGGAGAGGCTTAAAGGTGACGTTCTCAAATATGTCACCAGTGTTTGTCTTGTCAACGTATCAAAGCCAAACATGTCAAGATGCCAGGGAAGCTACAACCACTTGACATTCCCCAAATGAAATGGGAATTTATCAGTATGGACTTTGTTGTTGGCCTACCCCAAATTCAAGGAGGATACAACTCCATCATGGTTGTGGTTGAGATGCTTACTAAGGTTGCACACCTTATTCCAGTAAAGACAAACTATAAAGCCTCAGACATTGCAAGATTGTTTATCAAGGAGATATTCAAGCTACATGGGCTACTCAGAAGAATCATTAGTGATCTTGATTCTCTCTTCACATCACATTTTTGGAGAGCCATCTTTGAAGCCATTGGGACTCAACTCTGTTTTAGCATAGCTTACCATCCCCAAACGGGTGGCCAAACAGAGCGAGTCAATCAAGTCATCGAGGATATGCTTAGAGCACACCGCTGTCGTGAGCGAAAAAGGTGGATTCAATGTCAAGATTGTGGGAGAGAAGGAAGGAGTCTCACTTGTAGCTTTCTCGCTTGCACAATGGGGGAATACACAAAGGTAGAGGCTGAAAACAGTTTTCCTCTTCTTAGTTGTGTAAGCCAAAAAGAACACTCATACAAAGAAATAGAAGAACCCTATATATGGGTCTCAAACCAAACTCAACTAACTAAGGTGGCATACTAACTCAACCATGAACTAGAGTAGATAAGGATAGCTGTCATCTAGCTATTATTCATGGGCGGTGTACCAACTGCATCTGCAGCTAACAAGTAGGTGACATAAATGCACAACGGTCACCCTGGCATATCACGAGTGAAGCTTGATATCTCAACACTCCCCCTCGAGCTCAATCCCAATTCTTGCACACCAAGTAGGTCTCTGAACTTGCGCAGCTTCTCTGTGCCCAATGCCTTCGTGAATATGTCAGCTACCTGATCCTCTATGCTGACATAAACTAGATCAATAAGACCTAGTAAAACCCTCTCCCGCACATAGTGATAATGCACCTCAATGTGCTTTGTTCTAGCATGATAGACTGGGTTATTTGCCAAGTTTATACTACTCATGTTGTCATAATAAATGACAACTGGCCCATCTGTAGGCTGATGCATATCATAAAGTAGCTTATGCAACCAAGCTACCTCACATGCAGCCATTGCTGCACCCTTGTACTCAGCCTCTGTGCTGGACAAGGCAACTGTAGGCTATTTCCTGCTGCTCCAAGTGACTCCAGCACTCCCAAAAGAGAATACATATCCACTAGTAGATCGTCTATCAGAAATACTATCAGCCCAATCAGCATCAGTGTATCCATGCAACTGTATATGAGCCCCAGTCTCATAAAATAGTCCATACTGTAATGTGGACTTCACATACCTGAGTATGCGTCTAGCCGCATCCAAATGCGGTTTCCTTGGAGCCTGCATAAAATGACTTACCAATCCAACAGTATAGCTCAAATCTGGCCTGGTAATAGTCATATAAATCAAACTTCCTACTATGCATCTGTACATAGTAGGGTCTTCCAGAAGCTCACATGCATCTGCACTCAGCTTCACATTCTGCTCCAAAGGAACTGAAATAGGCTTACAGCCTGTCATCCCATATTTGGATAGCATGTCCAATCCATACTGCCTCTGCAAGAGCCATATCCCACTTGGTGATCTTATCACCTCAATGCCCAAGAAATAACGCAGCTCTCCCAAATGCTTCATCTCAAACTTCTGCTTCAATAGCATTTTCACATGAAGGATATCTTCATCACTATCACCTGTGATAATCAAATCATCAACATAAATGACAAGTAGAATAATACATTTCTCTATTTTTCTCACATAAAGTGAGAAATATGCCTTGGAAATCTGAAAACCAATAGTGATAAGATATTGTCCTATCTTGTCAGACCATGCTCTAGGTGCTTGCTTCAAGCCATACAAGGATTTCTTCAACCTGCAAACAAACTCAAGATGAACAGCATGCACATAACCTGGTGGCTGCTCCATATAGACCTCTTTTTGCAAATCACCATGCAAGAAGGCATTCTTTACATCCATCTGATATAAAGACCATCCCTTTGATGCAGCCATAGCAATGACTGCTCTTACGGTTGCCATCCTTGCAACTGGACTGAATGTTTCTTCATAATCAATGCCATATGTTTGTGCATATCCCTTGACTACTAATCTTGCTTTGTATCTATCCACAGAACCATCTGCATTGTGTTTCACCTTATAAAACCACTTACAACCAATTGCATTCTTATCTTTAGGCAAAGGTACCAATTCCCATGTAGCATTTGCTTCCAAGGCATCCATTTCTTCATCCATGGCTTTCTCCCATTTTTCTTTTCCCATGGCTTGCTCAAAAGAAGTGGGTTCTAGTTCTTGTATCACTTTGACCATATAGGCATAGTAAATGGCTGTAAATTCATCATATTTCAGCCTATCCACACCTAGCTCTGGTAGACCTGCACAAAGTAGGTTCACTCCCAGGTGCTCTCAAAACATCCCTGGTCTTCCTTACTCCAGGTGTAACAATAGAAGGAATACCCAACTCATCATCAATGCTCTGTTTTGAGCCACTAGATTCACCATCCACATAAGAGTGACCTGCATTCACATCAAACATGGGCTGATCTACCTTCTCTTTTCCTTTTCATGAAACCTGCATACCACTATCTGCATTTTTTTGAGGAGATTCTCCTGATCTCAATTTGCCTATCCATGGCAAAGAATGTGAACCACTGCTAGAGGACACTCCAGGTCCACTAATATTTTGTGACTGCTGCTGTGAATTCTGTGCAACATTACCATTTTGTGCATCTATATCATCAATAACATTTACTGGTTTATACCAGCTACTCATCTCATCAAAAACAACATCTCTGCTCACTGTAAACTTACGAGTAGAAGGGTTATAGCATCTATATCCTTTCTGCTCTGTAGAGAGTAACCAATAAAGATGCACTTCTCAACTTTGGATCCAACTTGGATCTCAACTCATCTGGCACATGAAGATAGGCAATGCAACCAAAAAACTTCAAATGAGAAATATCTGGTTTCCTACCAGTATACCTCTCCTCTGGAGTCATCCCATGTATTGCTACAATGGGAGTCCTGTTCATTATGTAGACTGCTGTAGCAACTACTTCAGCCCAGTAAAAATCTGGCAAGTCTTTTTCATTGAGCATGGCACGAGATACCTCTCCAATATGCCTGTTTTTCCTTTTTGCAATTCCATTTTGTTGTGGGGTATGACTGCATGAATATTGCTGCTTTATGCCATGCTCGTGCAAGAACCTTGCAAACTCATTTGAGAGGTACTCTCCCCCTCCATCTGACCTTAGGCATTTTATTTGCAGGCCTGTTTCTTTTTCAACCAATGCTTTAAGAGTTTTGAAATGCCCAAAAACTTCACTTTTCTTTTTCACAAAATACACCCAAACTTTTCTGTTATAGTCATCATAAAAGTGACAAAATAATGACAGCCTCCAATAGATGCAGCTTTAGTAGTCCACACATCAGAGTGGATTAATTCCAATGGCTTCTTACTCTCTTGAACATGTCTAGGAAATGGTTTCCTTGCCTGTTTTCCAAATTGACAGGCTTCACATACCTTATGCATTTCTGCAACCTTGAATTTAGGCAATCCTACAACAATATTTTGGGCTTGTATTGACTTAAGTCGCTGTACATTAACATGACCAATATGTTTATGCCAGATATCAATATAAGCAACTACATCGGTCCCATGTGCAAACATTGCTGCACTCACTTCAGACATGTCTGCATCCAAGGACCTGTCCTGTGGTTTGATGCACTTGAGTCAACATACCACACATCGTTGCTTTCTTCTACACTTGTCACAGAATTGGTCATGTGCTACACCATAAACAAATGCTCATTTCTGTCATCACCTTGTCTACTTGAAGATGCATAATTCCCTTGTTGCAATTTTCCATTCATGATGTCATTCTGCTTTTTATAGCAGTCTTTAGCCATATGACCCATTTTACCACAGTAGTAGCATTCAACATTGCTGTTTGCACTTTGGCCTCTTTGCCATCCACCAGACCTCTTTGGCTCCCCCTGCATCTAGAGTTACCACGTTCTCCTCCATAGGACTCATTTTTCTTGAGTTTGCTACATATTCTGATTTCTACCACGGCCTCCAGATCGGCCTCCTCTACCTCTGCATCTACCTCTTCCAGCATTTGAGTAGAAGACACCTTCTTTTGAAGTTCCTCCTCAAGAAGATGCACCACCATTTCTCTGCTCCTCAAAAATTAGAAGAGCAATCAACTCCTCAAAATCAGGAAATCTTTCACGGACGGAAATGGATGTTCGAAACTATGCATAATCCTTTCCTAGACCATTCAAGGTCACAGAAACTAAATCATCATTTTTCAGTGGCGACCCAATGGAAGCAAGTGCATCTGCAATCTTCTTCACCTTCATGTGGTAGTCATTGATGCTCATACTTTCTCTTTGCACATTGTGCAACTCTTGCTTGAGCTGCATTTTCCTGGCTTGCGTATTTGTGCTATACATTTTTGACAAAGTATTCCATGCCTCCTTTGGCATACTTGCATCCTGAATATGCACAATCATAGAGTCTGAAGTACTGATAGACAGCTAGTACATAACTTTTCTGGCTCTCTCATGCCATCCTTTAAATGCCTGCATTTGCTATTGATTGGGAACATCAGGAAGAACTTGTTCTTCTTCATTTCCTGCAACAAATTCCCAATATCCTTTTCCCATAAGGAAATTTGTCATTCTAAACTTCCTTGCTTGGAAGTTGTTCTTGTCAAGCTTTTCAGTGACAATCTGTGAAAGAGAATCAGACACCATTACAGAACACTGCAAAAAATTGTGTCACTACAAAAAACACAGCTTCAGTCTCACAAGGGAAAATCTGTAAAACTGACGAAAGTGGTATTTGACCACACAGCCACTTCCTAGTGACGATTTTGCATCAACAGGCAACAAGGATGATTCTGTAACTCCCAATGTCTCTACACACAGGCATACAATGCAATTTCTATGGTAGCTTTTCACCGACTTGTAGAACAGTGGTCGCACAGCAAAAAACAGGGCCTTTTCCTGAGTGCGTGCGGAAAACTTTCGCCTCCAAAACAGGCCCTGAAATGGCCTCGAATCAAAAAAACTCTTGCTACACCGCAAAGGGCGTCTCAATCTAAGACAATGCACTCTTGCACTTTCCGGCTGTGCTACCTGCAGAGACTTGCTCCCAAACTCAAAAAATGAAAGCAACATTGATCCTCTTACCAGAACACCGCGAACTTGATTTGCTTTCTTGAGCTCCTTACCATGAACCAGGCTTTGATACCATGTCAAGATTGTAGGAGAGAAGGAAGGAGTTTCATTTTTAGCTTTCTCGCTTGCATAATGGGGGAATACACACAAAGGTGGAGGCTAAAAATAGTTTTCCTCTTCTTAGTTGTGTAAACCAAAAAGAACTCTCATACAAAGAAATAGAAGAACCCTATATATGGGTCTCAAACCAAACTCAACTAACTAAGGTGGCATACTAACTCAACCAGGAACTAGAGTAGATAAGGATAGCTGTCATCTAGCTATCATTCATGGGCGGTGTACCAACCGCATCTGCAAAGCTAACAAGTCGGTGACATAAATGCATAACGGTCACCCTAGCATATCATGAGTGGAGCTCGATATCTCAACATTCAATACTTGCCTTTGGTTGAATTTGCCTACAATTACCAACAAAGCATTCAGATGACCCCTTTCCAAGCATTGTATGGTCATAACTATCGAAGCCCCCTAAACTTCTCAGATATAACGTTGAGGGTTGAAGCTTCAAGGCAGATGTTGGAAGAGATGGATGACCAAATAAAGTCAATAAGACAGGACATCCAAGCTGCCAAGGATAGACAGAAGGCATACATGGATTTGAAGCATCAACATACAGTCTTCGAAGAAGGAGACATGGTCTTCATTTGCGTACGCCCTAAGAAGAGTTTCCTATTCTTAGGAGATTGCAAGAAGCTAAGTCCAAGGTATTGTGGACCGTACAAGATCCTCAAGTACCTAGGACCTAATGCTTATAAACTCCAACTCCCTGAGAACCTAAAGGATCATAATGTATTCCATATCAGCCTATTGAAGAAGTATGTACCTAATCCTAACCATGTACTTGATGACCAACAAGTTATAATGCCTAGTCAAGGAGTCCTTGAACTAAGGCCTGACAGGATCTTGGATGTTAGAGAGAGACAACTGAGATCCAGAACCTTGAGAGAATGCCTCGTCCAATGGAAAGATTATCCCGAAGAGGATGCCACTTGGATAGATGAAAGCACTCTCAACCATCAATATCCCCAGTTTCTCTTGAGATGAGGATATCTCGATTCCTCCAAGGAGGAGAGAATGTAATATTTCTACCGAAAATATATATTGAGGCCATGTGAATTCTCGGCAAAAGATAATGCCGGCATTGGATCCCGGACGGTAGGAACTTAGATACGATGTAGCATTATCTCCTTTGGCAAAAAAATCGGGATACGAAACCGCATATGTTGCATGAATCCCCTCTTGGGAAGGGGTCATGGGGATAATAATATTTAATTTGGATAATTATTAGGATAATGGCAATTTTTTTTTTCCCCTTCCTCCTCCAGCCGACTGTCGTGCTAGAGGACAAGGGTTTAGTAAGGACACTAAGCTCCTTGCTAGAGCTTGAAGGGGGGAGGCTCATGCGCATTGATGCGTGGGGGTGGGAGGATCCCCTCCCCTCCCCTATTTAAATCTATGCCATAGGAGGAGATCGAAGGGCAGGCTGAGAGGATATTGTTGAGGTGTCGCCACTGAGCAAGAGGGGGAAAGCCTGAGACTGTAGTGGTTGTGGGGTGCCGTCACTCTGTCGCCGCCGAGCATAGAGGGAGAGAGTCAAGACTCTGCTACTGGGCGGCCATGAAGTAGAGGGAGAGGGTGGTCGTGAAGAGGGAGGAGCCAAGGCCCTGCTGTCGTAGGGAAACACGACACGCCAGCAGTCGCCGTTCAGTCCGCATTTCCATCGACACGTCGATCTGCCGCCGCAGTCGCCACGTGGAGCTTCTATGTCCTCTTCAAAAGCTTAGAAGCTTCTTAGGAAGCTTCTAAAAGCTTTTTAAGAAGCCCCCCCCTCATATGGACCCTTAAGCCCTTTTTCCCACCCTCTCAAAAATTCCCTCCTAAGGGCTCCCTTAGGCCCCTTTCCCCCCCCTTGATTTGCCATTGAAGGGCCTTCATGTGGTCCTTAGGCCCCTTTTCCACCCATGAAAAAATTCCTTCTTAGCCCCTTTCTTTTTACCTTTGTTTCCCCCCCTCCCCCCCCACACAAAAAGAAAAGACCCCTCTTTAAGCCCCCACACAAAATCCACTGTTAAGGGTCTTTGACACCTTTTTCCCCCATACAAAAGCCCTCGTAAGGGTCTTTTACACCTTTTTTTTTTCCCTTTCTTGTGGGTCCTTAAAAAGCCATTAAGCCTTTTCCGTGGCTTTAATAGGGCTTACTTGTGGACGTTTTTAAAACACCCCCTTCCCGGGTTTTAAACCCTTTCCGTGGTTTCTCCCCTCCTCCCATAGAAGTATCCCTTCAAAAAGCTTCTACGAAAGGAAGGAAAAGAAAACTCATAAAGGACTGACAAAAAGGAGTTCGCAAAGCCGCATCCAAGACAAAAAGGCTACATTCGCGATGGCTCCTAAGAAAGCCCAAGGCGCAACCGTAGGAGGATCGTCTCCTAGCATCCACATGGACATCTCACCACAAGTCCAAGTTTTCCTTCCTAATTATTTTATATTGTTATAATTCAATCGTGCGAGGATAATTCTTGGAGATAGGATGCATTTTTCATCTTAAATACTTAGGTTAATTCTGAAAGAATTAGCTCACGAGACAGAAAAGTTCGGTCATTAGTATTTTCAATAAAACAAACAAAATAAAGTGAGCAAAAAATTGATATGCATTTCTAGCAAGTAGTTTTATGCATTGCAATAAATTGAAATTTGATTAATGTCCATTTTTACAAAATGGAATTAAGATAGTGTACTTCGTTTAGGCATGGGAGTATAAATTACATGTCTCATTATTAGGACATATCTTCTTCGCAATGAGTCATTAGGGAAAGTGCTGCTAACAATCCATAGGAAATTGCAAGGCATGAAATGATTCTTAAGTGAATAACTCTAGTCAATTGGTATAAATATCATTTTTCAACTATATATTTATTAGTAAAAGGCTGCATGTTTTAGCATGAATCTTGTTCGCAAGTTATAGGGTGATTAACTAGAATTAGGCTATAACTTAACCTATGCTTGATCTTAAACCGAAAAGTTAGGGTTGAAAATCAACTTACGCGTAGACAATGAGTCATGTGTTTATGGAAATGATAGCGTAATTATCTTCAAGAATTAAACAAGTTGGCTTAAACCTAAACACCTAAAAACTGCGAAATGACTCATTTAGGAAGAGTTAATTCAATTCCAAAGAACTAACTAGGATTTAACACGTGATGTAGTCGCTCGTATTGCCAAGGTTGGAACTCCTATACCCTAAAGACTTGCCCAAATTCACGGAATGTAGGGATTTTGGAACATACTTGAGAAGTGATCTAGGGTTTGTCCCTAAGAATCTTTCGCTAAAAAGATGGAGCCCTAGGACTGACAATGTCAACCTAATGTAATCAGGAACAGATTGTTTCGTGATTCCATTGGAAGGGTAAATAATCCCATAGCTTGATGCGACACTTGTGCAACAAGTAGTAGAGTCGCACGATCTTGTGAATTGATCGCAAGGAAATGGCCAAATTCCTCAGAATGAGGTTGACAGATTTTTACGCAAGTTATCTTGCAAGAGGATGAATAATCATCCTAATATAGTATCTTTCTTGGGTAAAGATAATTGCTTGAAAGCAAAAGATCAACCAATAAATTGGAATAACATATGAACTTAGGGTATTGACCAAGTCAGGTTAATGGGGTACGGCCCTAATCCCAGGATATAGGGGATCTTGCCAAGTTGGAACTTTCCGATCGAGTGCTGGATGCATTCGGAAAGAAGGATTCACTCCTTAGCAGTTGGCCAACAATAACGACCATGGGAAATGATTGTGCTTGTTACAGATTTAAGAGCACTGTTTTGCTTTGTTTGATCAAAGAATTAAAGGATAAATGGATATCTAATGCTTCAGGTTGAAGGCCTGAAGGGAGAGAAAGCTTCAGTTACCCCTGACTGCCTGACCCTAACCAAGGGGGTTGTTAACTGCGCCGGGAAGGTGGACCGAACCCACCGTGAGAGGTCTCTCCATTGAGCGCTACTTGAAGCAAGAGGACACTTGGGTGCCAGGGGGCTCTGGCCGTAAATCCCTAGCCTTCCAGGCCCTGCACAAGAGGCTAACATGACTCGGGATTAGATCTTGAGGCCCGCATACTTGTCTACGGGCGGAATCTTGGACTAATGATCCCTGTGGCAGCTGGATAGCCTTCGGGCGGATTGTGGATAAGCCTACGGGCTGGACTTTATGTATTTCAAAGATAAATATGATAACCTGTTAAAAAGGAACTTGTTTGACATTGCTTTTCTATGTCAAGTGCTATGATTACGTGAAGGAACTAGTGCCTAACGGGTTAATTAAGAAAGCTGATTGATACATGTCCAACTAAATGTGTTAGGTTATTAAATAACTAAAACAACCTGAGGAAAGTGCGGTGGATGTGGCCATAGGCCATAGGTCCACCGTCCTACGGATGGGTGGTCCCAGTTGGTCGGGAACTTTTCTCAATCAAGATGGACAGTAGAAATATTGTTCAAAGAACACGAACAATAAGAGCGTTGATCTAGAGTTATAACTAATTCCGATCTACACTGTCTTAGGGGAATGGAATGGGATTATGCCTTATGGCAGAGAGGTTGAGCTTCGCATCCCTCTTGTTTCCAATTCTCCTTGAACCAAGTGCAGCGTGAATCCGCTTTGGACCTAGCGTTTCTACGTAAGGTAGTTCGCTCAGGTTCGACGCTAGTTTCTGTTAGGAAATGACCAATAGGAAAAACCCTAATTTAGGTCGGTCCTAAGTGGGAATGGCCGGAATACTTCCGCTACGTGGCAGACGCGGAAAGTTCTAGATCGCAAACCCCATAACATTCCATGGGAGTGCTGGGCGGAGCTTTCTAGACATCCTTTCTAATGGACTATTAAGACGTGTCCTGAAGATACAAGTGGACATGTTACATAAACACTCTCACAAAGCCTATTCCCTCATATCGTTTAGGTTTTGCATTCGTTGGGTTGGTGTAGGGTTCATTTTTATGTGATTTTTCATATAAAAATTGATAAAAACGCACTAAAGATAGAAACAAGGTGAAGTCCCCCTTCTTTGTTGGGGTTAAGGACTTGTGTCTCTTTGTTTCCTTGCTTAGGGCTTCCATCAATAGGCTTTGCATTATCTTTGTCACCTATAGAATATATTGCTCTACCTGAATTATTCATATCCTAAATATAGGTCGCCCTAGAATAAATTGCTCTATCTACAAAAGCTTCAGCAAACTCATCAACAATTGAACCCAAACTAACATTTCAAATTGTGACACGATTGACAGGCTGTAGATCTTGAATGAATCATAAAGACCCACTTTTCTTAGGCAAAGTAAACCATTGGATTGAGTAAGGTACTGAAGAAGGTTCCAAAATATTCATTCTGATCTTTTCATTTGGATGTTTCAGTAGTTTGGGCAAATGCGCCCTTGGAATAGGAATATGTTTGAGGTTCCAAGGTACATGTGGAACTGTAAAAATGACCATAGGAGTCACAATATTTGGATCCACACAGACTATTCCACCTGGCTAAAATACAAAATCTTTTCCATGTTTCATTAGCATTTGCATAAAAGAGTGTTTTTCAACCGGAGAAAGGAAACAATTTTCACCTATTTTGAGCTCTTTTATACTTTCAGATGTGAACTTGTGACCAATGTTGGAAGGATCACGAAGACTTTGCTGATTTGTTGCCCTATTAGCCAACCCTTTACTTTTAGGAGGCAGTGGGACTTTGACTTTCTTATCCACGGTCTTGTATTTTGTCTCCACTTGCACTTTAGCCTTGTTGAGTAAACCAATGTCTTCATGCTCAACAAATTCTTGAATTATTTGATAAAAATCCAATGTACATACTCCTATGGATTGATTTTCAGCCCGATTTTCTACATGAGCAGCTATATATATTTCAGCCAATGTGTTAGTAGTAATCAATCCAAAAAAAGACCTGAAATATCTTCATTTTCAGCCATCATGTCATAAGTTTTTAGCTCCCTTTTTACATGACATAAATGTGAGGCTCAACCTCTTTGCCCATAAGGCATAGTCCCATTCCATTCTCCTAAAACATCATAAATCGGGATTCTAGTAACCTAGATTCTAGGTCAATGTTCCTTGCTGTACATTTCCTTCGAGAGAAGTTCTCTACTCTCCATTTCGCTTGAGAAAAGTTCCCGGCCAACCGGGACCACCCATCCATAGGACGGACCAATGGCCACATCCACTGCACTTTCCTCAGGGTTGCTTTAGTTGTCTAATTACCTACCACATTTAGTTGGACATGCATAAAAGAGCTTCCTTAATTAACCAGTTAGACACCGGTTCCTTCACGTAATCTTAGCACTTGACATAGGAAAACAGTGTCAAAATCTATGGAAGAAGGGTGGTCAACTAGAAGCTAGCATGCTCATTGCATTGCTCAAGTTCTAGTTCATTTCCTTGAAGAAGATTATGAAGAAGATCGGCCAATATTTGAGCACAATCAAGAAGGAGGAGTCTTGGACTAATGAAGAATTCAAGAATATTAAGAGCAAAGCTTATGACTCTTTAAAGAAAGGTATCTATGGAAGCACACAAAGAAGAAGAAAGGAGCGCATGTCCAAGTTTTAGGTAAAAAAAAGATTGCAATGACAGGTAATGAAGGAATTTCATGAAAACACGTGGGCTGGCCATAGAGGCATATGGGGAACCTTTAGTAAAGTGAAAGAAAAATATTGGTGGCAAAACATGTATCAGGACATAGCACATTTTGTTGAAACATGTTAGGTGTGTTAGATGTATTCTATGGTCAAGCATCGAGATGGGTTACAACCGACTTATCCCTTGTCTATACATTATAGATGGATTATTGATCTTGTAACCATGCTTACAAGGATATGGAATATGCGGTATTTAGTGCTTGCAAGAGAAGATCTAACCAATCAAGTTGAAGGTAAATCTTTAACAACCAAGACCACTCAAGCTGTTTGTCACTTTTTGCTTGAAGAAGTATTTTGTAGATATGGTTGTGTTGGCAAGGTAACCACAGATAGAGGAGAATTGGATGCCGATGAGGCATGCAACTTCTTCGCTCAATTGTGTATCAAGTTGGCTTTGACATCAATCTACAATCCTGAAGGAAATGGAAAGAGTGAGAGAGGACAACAACCTATTCTCAAAGCTCTAGCAAAGTCTTGTAGAGGAAAGATCAAAGAATGGCCTAAAATGCTACCTTTTGCATTATGGGCTGACCGGACTACTCATAGTACAGTGACTTGCTATATGCCAGCTGAACTTATGCATGGACAACAACCAATTATGCCAATTGAAGAATCTGTTCTCACATGGAGTCTTCTACCTTGGGAGGAAGGCATCAGTAGAGAAGAGTTGCTGACTTTATGCATATGGTAGTTAGAAAGAAGGCCTGAAGATGTTCAAGCAGCTATTGAGAAGCTAAAGACAGCAAGACTAAAGAACAAAAGAAGATTTAATAAGCGACATCGACTTCGGCCAAGAGAAATTCAAGAAAATAACTGGGTGCTTGTCTATGACAGCAGCCTAGACAATCAATACAGTGCATCTAGAAAGATGGTAAAGCGTTAGTTTTGCCCATATGTGGTAAAGGTCGTTCATGACAATCCCACATATTCATTGGCTGAATTGGATGGAACAAGCATGAAGATACCCATAGCTGGAAAAAGAATAAAGCTCTTCAAATGAAGAGAAAGTTCAATAGATGAGTTAGAAGACTTTGATACAATTCAAGAGCATGAAGACATAGAGGAAGAAGAAGAGGCAAAAGATGAAGACATTGATATGATAGAAGATACTTCTTCTAATACTGCAGATCCGTAAGACATTGGCACATGCCAGAGGATGTGCAGGCTACGAGGGGGTGGATGTCATGCTACTATGCGCACACTGTGTTTAAAAAAAATATAGAGTGTGGCTTTCTTATTGATTTAGAGAGCCAAAGCCATTTTAGACATTAGTGTTGTTAGTGTCCATGGTTCAAAAATATTAGATTTTTGGACAAGTTTTAGCCAATTTTTGATATTTTTGATACTATCTCTTATAAAAATACATAAAACTATAGACAAATTCTAGATTAGGATGACATGTAAAAGAAAGCATGTAGCTTTCAACCAATTCAAGAGGATTTTATGAAAAAAAAGAGATTGGTAAAATCGCGCGAGATGCGATCCTTATCCTTGTTTTCAGGCAGTGAATAGCACTCCAAAGTGGGAGATGAAGAAGGAGTGATTTGGCACAATTCTGGCTAGGTGTCCTCGTATTTTACCTCCCTTTCGGAGCCAATGGAAGCATCGGATTGGTGATCTGAGCAACATAGATGAAGGTATTATTTCATACACGTTTTTGTCTATAAGAGTTTTATTCTCTCATAATGTAGAAGTAAACTGAGAGGCTTCATCTCTGTTAGTATTCTTCTATATTTTCTATTTATTTTTAGGAGTATTCTTCTACGTCTTCAATTTATTTGAATCCCTTCTCTTCCGTCTACTCCTCTCCCTGAATCTACCTTCACCCTGCTGTCTCTTACCCCCGTGGTGGACTCTCAATACCAAACGCACTGACATCGTGTTAGGGGAAGTTGATGCTATCATCAGAGGTGAATTTCGGAAGATATTTGGGCTGATTTGGGGATGATATCTTCAACCATATTCAAATAATTAGCTACAACATTGTTCTTTTAATTCATTTCTTACTCTATATAAGTCATCTTGTCAAAATATGTAAATATTATGTGCCCCTTTGGCAGGGCAATGTTTGTAGATCATTCATAGATGCTTTGAGTTGAATTAAGAGGAACTTTTTCTCTTATTTCTTGACTATGGTAACTTATCCTTATTAGGAACTCAATTTGAAGCTCTCTTAAAGTAAGTCTCTTTGCCCTACAAGCCTTATAATTGACTCATAAGCTTTTTTCCCTAACACTCTACATTGAATGTAATCATGCAAAGTTGATTCATGCTATGGCATCATGTATAAATGATGGGATGGAGAGTTGTTTATGATACATGACAACATACTGTACTTGATTTTATAATTTTTGATTTCTCTTATAGTCAAGAAAACAAGATTGATTTGAGATAATACTCTTATGTTCTTTGCTAAGAACATGCAATTTGAAGCTCCATTAACATCTTCAAGAACTTGGCTTGAAACCTTCAACCCTTCTCTTAACTCTCCCATCTCTGGAGTCTAAGCTCTTGAATCCCCATACAATATTCTCTCTTAAACCCTTGTGATTGACCGTGAAGTACCTCTTGAACCTTCAAACATTCATTGTAATCTACTTATCTCTTAAAGACACATCTCCATCTATCTTGTCTAGTTTTCTTGCCAAACCCCTATGGTGACCTTCAACCCTACACGCTGCGACAACGCATAAGGTATGGGTATATCCTAGGATGAAAGAATAAGAAGTCTTGGCTATATTTTAGCATTGTCTTGCTTTTGTTGAAATACCTAAGATTAGACCATGGGGGTAAATATGTCTCTAAATCCTTTGAGTATTTTTGTGATGAGAGAGGTATTAATCATCAATTGACTACTACATATACTTAATCCTAGAATGGTATGGCTGAGTGCATGAACAAGATAGTTCAAAAGTGAATTTGCAATATGCCTAGCCAAGCAAGCTTACCACATCATTTTTGGATTGAGATAGTTACTACTGCCATACACTTGATAAATTGGTTCCCATGTACTACTCTTAACTATCAAGTTGCAGAGGAGGTATGGTCTGGAAAGCCTCCCTCATATGCTCTTTTTCATATCTTTGACTGTGAGGCTTTCTACCATCATGTATCCAAGGACAAGCACAATAAGCTGGATCCCAAGTCTAAAAAATGCATCTTTTTTTGTTATGGTGATGTAGGTGAGATGAGTTATCACCTATGGGATCCGTAGGCTCAGAAGGTTATCCACAGCCATGATATCACCTATGGGATCCATAGGCTTAGAAGGTTATCCACAACCATGATATTGTCGATGCATAAGCAACCTAAGCCTATCATTGAGATATGCAGGGCCATGATATTGTCGATGCATAAGCAACCTAAGCCTATCATTGAGATATGCAGGCTCAGAAGGTTATCCACAGCGATGATATCACCTATGGGATCCGTAGGCTGAGAAGGTTATCCACAGCCATGATATTGTCAATGCATAAGCAACCTAAGCCCATAGGTGAGATGAGTTATCACCTATGGGATCCGTAGTCTCAGAAGGTTATCCACAGCCATGATATTGTCGATGCATAAGCAACCTAAGCCTATCAACTAAATATATTAAGTGATAAGTCAGTGGCCATATGAGTATCATAATGACTACCAACGTGCTAAGTATAGACGTGCGGACTTATCTAGCTAGGCGGTCTATCATCAATGTCTGCACAACACTCCCCCTCAAGCTCAACTCTATCTCTGCAACTCCAAGTAAGCTTCGGAACTTTTGAAGCTTCTCTGCACCAAATGCCTTTGTGAAAATGTCAGCTATCTAATCTTGTGTGCTGACATATACCAAGTCAATCTCTCCTGCAAGTACTTTCTCTCTCACAAAGTGGTAGTGCACCTTAATGCGTTTTGTCCTAGCATGGAAAACTGGATTCCTAGCTACATGTATGCTGCTCATGTTTTCACAATGAATGACAACTGGACCATCTCCGTGCATGTCCAAATCACCTAATAACTATTGCAGCCATACCACCTCACATGCTGCCATAACAGCACCTCTATACTCAGCCTCAGTACTCACAAAAGCAACTGTAGCTTGCCTTTTGTTGCTCCATGTAACTGCTGAACTACCAAGGGAAAACATGAATCCACTTGTAGATCTTCTGTTTGACATGTTACTAGCCCAATCTGCATCTGTGTATCCAAAGACTTGTATGTCCTTACCTGCCTCATAAAAAAGTCCATAATGTAAAGTGGACTTCACATATCTCAATATACGTCTAATTGCATTCAAATGAGGCTTTCTAGGTATCTGCATAAACTGGCTGACAAGGCCAATAGCATAGCTCAAGTCTGGCCTTGTGAAAGTCATGTAAATCAAACTCCCTACTATCCTCTTGAACATAGTAGGGTCCCATTGTCACTATCACTTGTAATAATCAAGTTATCCACATAGATGACTATGATGACCAAATCTGCATCTCCATTTCTCACATAAAGTGAGTGATCAGCATCAGAAATACAAAATCCAATCTTATCAGACCATGATCTAGGTACTTGTTTCAACCCATAGAGCGCCTTCTTTAACTTGCACACATATGTGGGATGCTCTAAATCGTTATAACCTACTAGCTACTCCATATACACTTCTTCTTGCAATTCACCATGCAAGAAGGCATTCTTAACATCCATTTGCTGCAAACTCCAACCTTTGGCTACTGCCAAGGCAATCACACATCTAATAGTTGCCATCCTAGCAACTGGACTGAATGTCTCTTCATAATCTATGCCATATGTTTGAGCATAGCCTTTTGCAACCAACCTAGCTTTATACCTGTTAAATGAGCCATCTGCATTATGCTTGACTTTGTAAACCCACTTACAGCCAATAGCTTTCTTACCCTTAGGTAAGGGTACCAAATCACAAGTCTTATTGGCTTCTAATGCAGCCATATCCTCATCCATTGGCTGCATCCTAATGAGCATGACCAACAACATCCTCAAAACAAGTGGGCTCAACATCCTCAACTAGTTTCACCATATAAGCATAATGATGAGCTGCATAACCTTCAAAACCAAATCTTTTAACAGGGTATTTGACCCTGCTAGATCTGTGTACCACCGGAACACTCAATGGAGCCTTTATATTACTATGAGCTCTCTGTACACCTGGTGTCTTGACTGAAGGAATGCCAAGCTCATCATCCAAACTCTCCAAACCACTAGAATCTCCATCAAATCCCAAATGAATAGTAGATGCATCATTACCATCTAGCACTTTCTTATTTCCTTTGTCCTTCCCTGCAACACTTATAAATCCACCTGAAGATGTGGGGCTACTCCTTAGTCTCCTAGACCAAGGGCTCACTGTAGGTATAGTGCCAAATGATGTTTCTGGTCCACTAAGACTCTATGATTCTTATTTTTCTTTCTGCACATAGCTGTCTTGATCATTATCATCATCTAATACATCACCAGTAGGTGCATACTAGCTACCCATCTCATCAAAGATAACATCCTTGCTCACTCTGAACTCACCTGTGACACGGTTATAACAACGATACCATTTTTGCTCTAAAGAGTAACCAATAAATACATTTTTCAGCCTTTGGATCAAGCTTCTTCAGTAGCTCATCTGGCACATGAACATATATGTAGATAACAATATGGACAGCTTGAGACAAAAAATGTTTGGGCATATTCTTCTCAGCTATTAATGCCCGTGTGACTTTTGCAATATGCCTGTTTTTCCTTTCTGCAACACCATTTTGTTATGGGGTATACCTGCAAGTAAATTTCCTCTTTATCCCATGAGTCCTCAAGAAACCATTGAACTCATTAGAGAGGTACTCTCCCCTCCATATGATCTCAAGCACTTTACTTTTACGCATGTTTCTGTTTCAATAGTTGCCTTAAAAGATTTGAAGTGCTCAATGGTACTGTCTACTTCCCTTTCCTAAGGACAACCACATTATCTCACCAATCTTGCTTGACCTTAGCCATTCTGAACCAATGTTTACCTAGCAACATCTCACAATAAGAATTTGAGTCTCTCATTCTAATGACAACAAAGTTTACCAAAAAAGTCATACCTGAAATCTCAATAGAATACTACTTCAGTATTCCCAAGGGTTGTACCCTTCTTTGATCTACCATCTTAACCTAAAAAGGTGCTGCGGCCAACTTCCCCAACCCCATTTTTCCATAAATAGCTTTGTGGTTAGTTAGCTAGGTCTATATTATGTACTAATGCTTCAACGTTGTGGTTAGTCAGCATTTCCTTGTCTTGGCTTTGAAGTCTTCTCAACAATCTCTCCTTGAAATCTAATACCAAACACAAGAATTGGTCTAATGATAACTATAAAGAAGACGTAATGTGTCCACCTGTTATCTTCAGGACACGTCTTAGCAGTCCATCACAAAGTATATCTAGAAGGCTCTGCCCGGCACTCCCATGGAATGTTACTGGGTTTGCGATCTAGGACTCTCTGCATCTGCCACGTAGCAGAAGTATTCCGGTTGTTCCCACTTAGAACCGACCTGAATTAGGATTTTCCCTATTGGTCATTTCCTAATGGCAACTAACGTCGAACCCAAGTGAACTACTTTACGCGGAAATGCCAGGTTCGAAGCGGATTCACGCTGCACTTGGTTCAAGGAGAATGGAAAACGAGAGGGATGCCAAGCTCAACCTCTCTGCCATAAGGCATAGTCCCATTCTGTTCCCCTAAAATAGCGTAAATCGGGATTAGTTATAACTCTAGGTCAACGCTCTTGTCGTTCGTGTTCTTTTGAACAATCTTACTGCTGTCCATCGTGATTTGAGAAAAGTTCCTGACCAACCGGGACCACCCATCCGTAGGACGGACCTATGGCCCATCCACCGCAGTTTCCTCGAGTTGTTTTAGTTATTTAATTACCCAACACATTTAGTTAGACATGTATCAAATCAGCTTCCTTAATTAGCCCGTTAGGCACTGGTTCCTTCACGTAATCATATCACTTGACATAGAAAAGCAATGTCAAACAAGTTCCTTCTTAACAGGTTATCATATTTATCTTGGAAATACATAAAGTCCATCCCGTAGGCTTATCCATAATCCGCTCGATGGCTATCCAGCAATCCACAGGGATTACCAATCCAAGATTCCCCCCATAGACTAGTATGCGGACCTCGAGATCCGATCCCGAGTCACGATAGCCTCTTGTGCAGGGCCCGGAAGGCGAGGGATTTAAAGCCAGAACCCCCCATGGAACCCAAGCGTCCTCCTCCTCCAAGTAGCGCTCAACAGAGAGACCTCTCGTGACAGGTTCGGTCCACTTTTCCGGCACGGTTAACAACCCCGTTGATTAGGGTCAGGCAGGCAGTGAGGGGTAACTGAAGCTGCCTCTCCCTTCAGGCCTTCAACCTCAAGTATTAGATATCCATTTATCTTTTAATTCATTGATCGAACAAAGCCAAACAGTGCTCTTAAATCTGTAATAAGCACAAACATTTCCATTGGTCGTTTATTGTTGGCCAACTGCTAAGGAATGAATCCTTCTTTTTGAATGCATCCAGCACTCGATCCGGGATGACTTGCGACTTGGCAAGGTCCCCTATATCCTGGGTTAGGGCTGTACCCTATTAACCCGACCTGGTCAATACCTTAAGTTCATATGTTATTCCAATTTATTGGTTTGTCCTTTGCTCCAAGCAATTATCTTTACCCCAGAAAGATACTATATTAGGACGATTATTTATCCTCTTGCAAGATAACTTGTGTAAGAATCTGCCAACCTCATTCCAAGAATTGGCCATTCCCTTGTGATCCAATCACAAGATCATACGACTTTGCACTTGTTGTACGTGTCACATCAAACTATGGGACTATTCTACCCATCAAATGGAGTCACAAAACAATCTGTTCTTGATTACATTAGGCTGACATTGTCAGTCCTAGGGTTCCAAGTTTGATCTTTTTAACGAAAGATTCTTAGGGACAAACCCTAGATCACTTCTCAAGTATGTTCCGATGTCCCTACATTCGGTGAATGTGGGCAAGTATTTAGGGTATAGGAGTTTAAGTTTTAGCAATACGTGCGACTAGGTCACGTATTAAATCCTAGTGAGTTCTTTGGAATTGAATTAACTCTTTCTAAAATGAGTACTCCACGGGTTTAGGTGTTTAGGTTTATGCTAATTTATTTAATTCTTGAAGATAATCACGCTATCATTTCCATAAACACATGACTCATTGTTTACGTGTAAATTGATTTTCAACCCTAACTTATCGATTTAAGATCAAGCATAGGTTAGGTTATAACCTAATTCCAATTAATCATCCTATAACTTGCAAACAAGATTCATGCTAAATAGGCAACCTTTTACTAATAATTATGCAGTTGAAAAACGATAATTGACCAATTTATGCAACTTAGGAATCATTTCATGCCTTGCACTTTCCTATGGATTCTTAGCACTTCCCATGATGACTCATTGCAAAGAAGATATGGCCTAATAATGTGACATGCAATTTATACTTCCATGCTTAAACGGAGTGCATTATCTTAATAATTTCGTTTTGTAAATATGGACAATAATCTAAGTTCAATTCATAAAAATGCACAAAACTACTTACTAGGAACGCATATCAATCTTCTGCTCACTTTATTTTGTTTATTTTATTAAAAATACTAATGACTGAATTCCTCCGTTGTGAGTTAATTTTTCTAATGCATTTAAGAAAAAAAATGCATCCTATTTCCAAAAATCATCTACGTCCAATTGAATTATAACGACATAAAATAAAAATTAGGAAGAAAAACCTGGACTTGTGGTGAGATGTCCACGTGGATGCTAGGAGACGATCCTCCTGCGGTTGCGCCTTGGGCTTTCTTAGGAGCCGTCGCGAATGCAGCCTTTCTGTCTTGGATGCGGCTTTGCGAACTCCCTTTTGAAATACCACCGTCCTTTATGAGACTTCTGTTCCTTCCTTTCGCCGCAAGTAAGGCTCATTAAAGCCACGGGAAAGGGCTTAATGGCCTTTTAAAGACTTACAAGAAAGGGAAAAATGGAAAGTGTAAAAGACCCTTACGAGGGCTTTTGGTATGGGAAAAGAAGGTGCCAAAAAAACCCTTAACACCCTCTTTTCTTTTTGTGGGGGGGGGGGGGGGGGGACAAGGTATGAAAGGGCCCTTAGGGAGGAAATTTCATGTATGGGGGTCTTATATGCAAGAGCACATGAAGGGCTTTGGAATTCCCAGGGGCAGGGGGTGTTTTAACAATCCCACACGAACCATAGCTAGGGGGGAAAAGGAAAGGGGTATGAAAGGGCTAAAGAAGAAATTCTTGCATAGGGAGGGGGGAAAAGGGCTTAAGGGCCACTTGAAAGCCCTTTAATGGAAAATCGGGGGGGGGGGGGGGGGGGGGGAGGGGGGAAAGGGCCTAAGGGAGCCCTTAGGGGGGAATTTTGAGGGGTTGGGAGGAAGGGCTTAAGGGTCGTATGAAGGCCCTTTAAGATAAAGCTTTTTTTTTTTTTTTGCGGGAAAAGGGGGCTTATAGAGCCCCCCCCTTAGAAACTTCTAGAGCTTCTAAAAAGAAGCACGTGGGGAGGGGGGAGTGGAGGCAGTCGACAATTGGCAGCCCGGTAGCGTGATTCCTATGGCGGTGACCTTGGTGGCTGATGGCGGCAACCTCCTGGCTCACGGTGACAGCCCGCAGGGTCGCGACTGCACTCTCCTCTCCACTCCTCCTCTCCCTCTCACGGCTAGCATCAAACTTTCTCACTCCACGACAGCCCTCTTATGGCAGCAGCCATGCTCTCAATCTCTCCCTTCCTCACGATTTGCACAACGAACCTCACTCTTTCCCTCTATGCAGTTGGATGGCGTCCCCGTTAGACTCTCACGACAGCGCCTCTGTAGCCTCACCCAGATCGCAGCACGATTTAAATAGGTGAGCCCTGCATGGCATCACGCATGCCGTCCTTTCTCCTCCAAGCTCCATCGAGGAGCTGAATCACACTTTCTATTCCCCTCCCCCTCTAGCATGACAGTCGGCTGGGGGGGATAAGGGGAATAATAAATTAAAAAATTTGTCATTTACTTAATTCAATTATCCTTTATAGAGGCAGTTCACGCGTGAAGTTCGGAATGTTACATTCTCTCCCCCTTGGAGGAATCGAGATGTCCTCATCTCGATATAAACTGGGGATATTGGTGGTTGAGAGTGCTTTCATCTATCCAAGTGGCATCCTCTTCGGGATAATCTTTCCACTGGATGAGGCATTCTCTCAAGGTTTTGGATCTTAGTTGTCTCTCCCTAACATCTAGGATCTTGTCAGGCCTTAGTTCAAGGACTCCTTGACTAGGCATTACAACTTGTTGGTCATCAAGTACATGGTTAGGATTAGGTACATACTTTTTCAATAGGCTGATATGGAATACATTATGAACTTTTAGGTTCTCCGGGAGTTGGAGTTTATAAGAATTAGGTCCTAGGCACTTGAGGATCTTGTACGGTCCACAATACCCTGGACTTAGCTTTTTGCAATCTCCTAAGGATAGGGAACTCTTCTTTGGGTATACGCAAAGGAAGACCATGTCTCCTTCTTCGAAGACTCTAACTTGACGCTTCAAATCTGGTATGCCTTCTGTCTATTCTTGGCGGCTTGGATGTCTTGTCTTATTGACTTTATTTGGTCATCCATCTCTTCCAACATCTACCTTAAAGCTTCAACCCTCAAGGTTGGATCTCAGAAGTTTAGGGTGCTTCGATAGTCATGACTATACAATGCTTGGAAAGGGGTCATCTGAATGCTTTGTTGATAAGAAGCATTGTAGGAAAATTCAACCAAAGGCAAGTATTGAATCCACCTTTTCAGCTCACGACAGCAGTATGCTCTAAGCATATCCTCGATGATTTGATTGACTCGCTCTGTTTGGCCATCCGTTTGGGGATGGTAAGCTGTGCTAAAACAGAGTTGAGTTCCAATGACTTCAAAGATAGCTCTCCAGAAGTGTGATGTGAAGAGAGAATCACGATTACTAATGATTCTTCTAGGTAGCCCATGTATCTTGAATATCTCCTTGATAAACAATCTTGCAATTCTGAGGATTTATAGTTTGTCTTTACTGGAATAAGGTGTGCAACCTTAGATAGCATGTCAACCACAACCATGATGGAGTTGTATCCTCCCTGAACTTGGGGTAGGCCAACAACAAATTCCATACTGACGAATTCCCATTTCATTTGGGGAATGTCAAGCGATTGCAGCTTCCCTGGCATCATGACATGTTTGGCTTTGATACGTTGACAATACAAACACTCGGTGACATATTTGGGAACATCACCTTTAAGTCTCTCCCAATGGTAGCTCTTCCTAACTGCATTGAGAGTCTTGGCATAGCCAGGATGTCCTGAGAAAGGGGAATCATGAGCTTCCCACAATATCTTCTGCTTAAGTGACTGGCTTGCCAGTATGCGTAGCCTCGTTCTATAGTAGACAAGTCCACTATGGACAGAGAATTCATGATACTTAGCATGCAGCTTTTGATCCTGATCCTTGATAGAGATCTCCCTTAGCATCTTTTGGTAGGCTGGATCATGGCATGCTTCCTCTCCAGCTAACTCAAGTATTGGATTGTTTGGCATAGATACCTTTATAGCTAGAGATCTAGCTGTTGATGGATTTTGCAAGATTAGAGAATTTAGGAATGCCTTGCGACTAAGTGCATCGGCAACTACATTCTCTTTTACTGGTCGGTACTTGATCTCAAAGTCATACTCCTCCAACACTTCAATCCACCAACGTTGCCTCATGTTGAACTCGTTCTGGGTAAAGATCCACTTGAGACTCTTATGATCAGTCACTAGAGTAAACTTGTTACCCAACAGGTAGTGTCTCAAAAGTTTTAGAGCATGGATGACAGCCAACAATTCAAATCATGGGTAGCATAATTCTTCTCATGACTCTTCAGCTTCCTTGAAGAGTATGCTGTAGGATGACCTTCTTGCATGAGCACACATCATAAGGCAAGTGTGCTAGCATCAGTTACTACCTCGAACTCCTTATTGAGGTCTAGAAGCCTTAGGATAGGTGCTGATACCAAACTTTGCTTCAATCTATCAAAACTGGTTTGTTCGGGAGTTGACCATGCAATGGATGTTTACTTCTTCAGTAAATCCGTCAGAGGTGCTGCAATCAAAGCATAGTTTTTTATGAAGACTCTATACCATCCTGTCAATCCAAGAAAGCTGCGTATTTCTTTGACAGTTGTTGGTATTGGCCATTCTAGCACATCTCTGACCTTGGCTAGGTCCACTAGGATTCCTTTCGCTGATACTATGAATCCCAGATATTCAATCTAACGTTTGAAGAATGCACACTTCTTCATCTTAGCATACAGCTTATGTGACCTCATTGTCTCAAGGACAATCTGAAGTTGGGGTTCATGATCTTCTTCCTGTTTAGAATAGACTAAAGTGTCGTCGAAGAAGACGAGCACAAAGTCATCAAGATATGGCCTAAAAGTATCTTGCATTAACCTATTGAAGGTGGCAAGTGCATTCGTAAGTCCAAATGATATAACTAGGAACTCAAAGTGCCCATATCTTGTTTTGAAGGCTGTCTTTGGGATATCTTCTTCCTTGATCCTTATTTGATAGTAACCTGACCTGAGATCAATCTTGGAGAATATATTTGCACCCTGAACACGATCAAGAAGCTCATCTATTCTAGGAATAGGGTGCTTGTTCTTGACACTTGATTGATTCAGCCCTCTGTAATCAATACATAGTCGAAGCATTCCATCTTTCTTTTTCTGGAATAGTACTGGAGCTCCCCATGGTGAACTGCTAGAACGGATGTAGCCCTGATCTAGCAGTTGCTTGAGTTGTTCCTTCAGCTCAATTGCTTCTGGTATGGAAATTCTATAAGGTCTCTTTGCAATTGGCGCAGCTCCTGGTACTAGCTTAATCTCATGATCCACTTCTCTTTGAGGTGGGAGTTTTGTCAACTCTTCAGGAAATACATCCGCGTATTCCTTTAACCATGAAGGTCCTTCACTAGACTCTTGCTTGTGATCTAACTTGTTGAGCTTAATCAAGTAGACATGTAGTCCTTTTTTGACTCCTTTTATAATCCGAGATGCTTTGGCCAATTGAATTTTCGGCATTCCAACCTCACCTTGATTTGTGAATAAATCCCCTTTAGAGTTATGAGATGAAATTTGGCCCTTTCCACAATGAATGTGGGTGTCATTAGGCTTAAGCCAATCCATTCCGAGTAGACACTCATGGATACCTAAATTCATGACTTTGAATTTGATCGAAGTCATCTTTCCTCCCATAAATAATTCTACCTTAGCAGTTTGCCTGGTACAAGTAACCTCACGACCATTTGCCAATTCCACAAGCAAGGTAGGTGCTTCTATTGTGGCTATTCCTAATCTTTTTGCACAAGCGGGTGAGATAAAGGAATGTGTACTGCCGCAATCAATCAAGGTCTTAAAACTTTTACCCTGATAGTCCAACAGTGTCTGAATCACCAAGAACAGGCGATTCGTCCCTTTCTTGTGAAGAGCGGCATGGACTGTTGCCCTTTCAAACTCTGCTTCCATAGTCGGATCTTCTTCTTCTTCGCACATTTGCCTATTGGCAACGTAGGCAGTTCTTCCTCTGCCTCGGGTAGCGGCTCCTTGACCACGGCGCGTTCCTTGGAAAGGTGCTTGGGGATGTCCTCCTCCAAGTTTGGAACATTGCCTCTTGAAATGACCGGGCTCGTTGTAGTGGAAACAACGGAGGTTTCGGCCATTGCTTTGAGTAGGAACAAAGTTGTTGATATTGTTAGTTCTTGCTTTCTTTCTTTGTCCCTGATTCTGACCTTGAACTCTCTTCATTTGAGGCCTGAATGCTCCTCTGTTCGGTAGACCAAGTTTTTTTACCCCTTGGTCTAGCCTGCACCTCCTGAATTATAGGCGCAACTCGAATGAGTGCGTCCTGTAGATCCGATGGGCGCATAGATTCGAGACGAGTATTCACTAGTGGATTTAAACCAGCACAAAATTTTGACACCTGTTGTGTCATGTCCATCTGTGGCACATACTTAAGAAGTGAGACAAATTTGGAATAGTATGCGTCAAGGGTGAGTCCCAGCTATTTTAGCATGTAGAACTCATTCATTTTCTGTGTGTGATACGCAGGTGGTAAGTATCTTCCCTGCACGGCTTTCTTCAGCTTCTCCCAGGTTATGGATCCTTCTGCGATCCCTTGATCCCTGCACCATTGCTTCCACCAAAGCCTGGTTTCACCGGTGAGCTTTAGCTTGGCGAGCATAGCCTGATTGGCGGGTGCAGTATCTATTGCTTCGAAGTAATCCTCCATGGATTCAATCCAAATTTCAGCATTTGCTTGAACGGACCTGCCTCTCCCGTCAAATTCGGGCGGCTTAATCTGCTTGAGAAGAAACTTCTTCTCCTGGATTACAGCAGTACTTGATGTAGGAGGAAAACTGGGAACCTGTACCTAGGGTTGTGCCTGGATAAAGGTTTCTTAATGTTATTACATGATAATCGTTATTGATTTATATTACATCTCCAATTCCGCTATCACCCAAGAAATCTAACCACTTAACTTTTTATCAATTCTCATGCACAATCAGACATTGATAAAAATAAGTATTATTTTTATTTATATGGGCATAGCCCTTTCGGAATACAACATTTCTTGCAATGATAAGCCAACTGTTACATTTAGTTTGGGGAGAATAATGTTGTATTACATTTATCTACAAGAACTGTATAATAGTATAGTTTCGGGTCATGGATCTTCAGGAATCATAAGTCATTGGAAGTTTAGGGTATCCTTTCCTTTGGAACCCATTCTTCTCATGGCGCCGCAACACTTTAATCCTGTCAGGGGGGATTACACGAGTTACTTCCTCATATACATATGAGTTCAGTTCAACCCTCCGACCTCGAATATGTAAAGTTGAGTTTACGTGAGCTTCCACAAAAATGAACAACTTCACAACTTTTAGGTCTTCCAACCACTTGATCCTCTTTAGGTTGGTTTGAAGGTATGCAAACCGGTGGGCAGCTATATAGTAGATTCCTGAGGCACCCGTCCATCTTTGTTCCATGTACAAACGCGATGGATTATAGATTTGCTCTAGGATGTTCATCATCTCAACCCTTTTTCGATAATCAGGGGAATGCATCGCAGCCATAAACATGACTCAAAACACTAAGAACTTGTTCCATGCTTCATAATTCTACAAGACAGTATTGAAAGTAAGAAAATGTTTGGATAGCAACATTTGCTTTACTTTATCTTATTAAGATTTCATAAAAAATAATTCCTTGTTGGTTTGCTCTGATACCAACTGTAACGTGTCCACTTGTTATCTTCAGGACACGTCTTAGCAATCCATCGGAAAGTATACCTAGAAGGCTCTGCCCGGCACTCCCATGGAATGTTACGAGGTTTGTGATCTAGGACTCTCCACGTGTGCCACATAGTCGAAGTATTCCGGCCGTTCCCACTTAGAACCGACCTGAATTAGGGTCTTCCCTATTGGCCATTTCCTAACGGCAACTAATGTCAAACCCAAGCAAATTACTTTACACAGAAATGCCAGGTTCGAAGCGGATCCACGCTGCACTTGGTTCAAGGAGAATGGAAAATGAGAGGGATGCCAAGCTCAACCTCTCTGCCATAAGGCATAGTCCCATTCCGTTCCCCTAAAACAACGTAAATCGGGAATAGTTATAACTCTAGGTCAACGCTCTTGTTGTTCGTATTCTTTTGAACGATCTTCCTGCTATCCATTGTGATTTGAGAAAAGTTCCCGACCAACCGGGACCACCCATCTGTAGGACGGACCTATGGCCCATCCACCGCACTTTCCTCGGGTTGTTTTAGTTATCTAATTACCTAACACATTTAGTTGGACATGTATCAAATCAGCTTCCTTAATTAGCCCATTAGGTACTGGTTCCTTCACATAATCATATCACTTGACATAGAAAAGCAATGTCAAACAAGTTCCTTGTTAATAGGTTATCATAGTTATCTTGGAAATACATAAAGTCTAGCCCGTAGGCTTATCCACAATCTTCCCGAAGGCTATCCAGCAATCCATAGGGATTACCAATCCAAGATTCCGCTCGTAGACTAGTATGCGAGCCTCGAGATCCAATCCCGAGTCACGTTAGCCTCTTGTGCAGGGCCCGGGGATTTACGGCCAGAGTCCCCTTGGCACCCAAGCGTCCTCCTGCTCCAAGTAGCGCTCAACGGAGAGCTCTCTCGCGGTGGGTTCGGTCCACTTTCCCAGCGCGGTTAACAACCCCCTTGGTTAGGGTCAGGCAGTAAGTCGGGGGTAACTGAAGCTACCTCTCCCTTCAGGCCTTCAACCTCAAGTATTAGATATCCATTTATCTTTTAATTCATTGATCAAACAAAGCCAAACAGTGCTCTTAAATTTGTAATAAGCACAAACATTTTCGTTGGTCGTTTATTGTTGGCCAACTACTAAGGAATGAGTCATTCTTTTCGAGTGCATCCAGCACTCGATCCGGGATGACTTGCAACTTGGCAAGATCTCCTATATCCTGGGTTAGGGCCGTATCCTATTAACCCGACTTGGTCAATATCTTAAGTTCATATGTTATTCCAATTTATTGATTTGTCCTTTGCTCCAAGTAATTATATTTACCTCAAAAAGATACTATATTAGGACGATTATTCATCCTCTTGCAAGATAACTTGCGTAAGAATCTGCCAACCTCATTCCAAGAATTGGCCATTCCCTTGTGATCCAATCACAAGATCATACGACTCTGCACTTGTTGCACAAGTGTCACATCAAACTATGGGACTATTCTACCCATCAAATGGAGTCATGAAACAATCTGTTCCTGATTACATTAGGCTGACATTGTCAGTCCTAGGGTTCCAAGTTCCATCTTTTTGGCAAAAGATTCTTAGGGACAAACCCTAGATCACTTCTCAAGTATGTTCCGATGTCCCTACATTCGGTGAATGTGGGCAAGTATTTAGGGTATAGGAGTTTAAGTTTTAGCAATACGTGCGACTAGGTCACGTATTAAATCCTAGTGAGTTCTTTGGAATTGAATTAACTCTTTCTAAAATGAGTACTCCACGGGTTTAGGTGTTTAGGTTTATGCCAATTTATTTAATTCTTGAAGATAATTACGCTATCATTTCCATAAACACATGACTCATTATTTACGCGTAAATTGATTTTTAACCCTAACTTATCGATTTAAGATCAAGCATAGGTTAGGTTATAACCTAATTCTAATTAATCATCTTATAACTTGCAAACAAGATTCATGCTAAACAGGCAACCTTTTACTAATAATTATGCAGTTGAAAAATGATAATTGACCAATTTATGCAACTTAGGAATCATTTCATACCTTGCACTTTCCTATGGATTCTTAGCACTTCCCATGATGACTCATTGCGAAGAAGATATGGCCTAATAATGCAACATGCAATGTATACTTCCATGCTGAAACGGAGTGCATTATCTTAATTTCATTTTATAAATATGGACAATAATCTAAGTTCAGTTCATTGAAATGCACAAAAACTACTTGCTAGGAACACATATCAATCTTCTACTCGCTTTATTTTGTTTATTTTATTAAAAATACTAATGACTGAATTCCTCCATCGTGAGTTAATTTTTCTAAAGCATTTAAGACGAAAAATGTATCCTATTTCCAAAAATCATCTGCGCCCAATTGAATTATAACAACATAAAATAAAAATTAGGAAGAAAAACTTGGACTTGTGGTGAGATGTCCACGTGGATGCTAGGAGACAATCCTCCTGCGGTTGCGCCTTGGGCTTTCTTAGGAGCCATCGCGAATGCAGCCTTTCCGTCTTGGATGCGGCTTTGCGAACTCCCTTTTGAAATACCACCGTCCTTTATGAGTCTTCTGTTCCTTCCTTTCGTAGAAGCTCTTTGAAGGGATACTTGTGGAGGAGGGGAGAAACCACGGAAAGGGTTTAAAAACACGGGAAGGGGGTATTTAAAATCCTCTGCGTGAGTAAGGCTCATTAAAGCCACGGAAAAGGGCTTAATGGCCTTTTAAAGACTTACAATAAAGGGGAAAATGGAAAGTGTAAAAGTTCACCCTTACGAGGGCTTTTGGTATGGGGAAAGAAGGTGTCAAAAAAACCCTTAACACCCTCTTTTCTTTTTGTGTGGGGGGGGGGGGGGGGAGACAAGGTATGAAAGGGCCTTTAGGGAGGAAATTTCATGTATGGGGGTGTTATATGCAAGAGCACATGAAGGGCTTTGGAATTCCCAGGGGGCAGGGGGTTTTTAACAATCCCACACGAACCACAGCTAGGGGGGAAAAGGAAAGGGGTATGAAAGGGCTAAAGAAGGAATTCTCGCATAGGGAGGGGGAAAAGGGCTTAAGGGCCACTTGAAAGCCCTTTAATGGCAAATCAAGGGGGGGGAAGGGCCTAAGGGAGCCCTTAGGGGGGAATTTTGAGGGGGTGGGAGGAAGGGCTTAAGGGTCGTATGAAGGCCCTTTAAGGTAAAGCTTTTTTTTGGGGGGGAAAGGGGGCTTATAGAGCCCCCCCCTTAGAAGCTTCTAGAGCTTCTAAAAAGAAGCACATGGGGGGTGTGGAGGCAGTCGACAATTGGTAGCCCGGCAGCATGATTCCTGTGACGATGACCTTGGTGGCTGATGGTGGCAACCTCCTAGCTCACGGCGACAGTCCGCAGGGTCATGACTGCACTCTCCTCTCCACTCCTCCTCTCCCTCTCACGGCTAGCATCAAACTTTCTCACTCCACGGTAGCCCTCTTATGGCAGCAGCCATGCTCTCAATCTCTCGCTTCCTCACGATTTGCACAAAGAGCCTCACTTTTTCCCTCTATGCAGTTGGATGGCGTCCCAGTTAGACTCTCACGACAGCGCCTCTGTAGCCTCACCCAGATCATAGCACGATTTAAATAGGTGACGGGAGGGGGGTCCTCCCTCCCCTGTGTGGCATCACGCATGCCCTCCTTTCTCCTCCAAGCTCCATCGAGGAGCTCAATCACACTTCCTATTCCCCTCCCCCTCCAGCACAACAGTTGGCTAGGGGGGGGATAAGGGGAATAATAAATAAATAAAAATTTTCATTTACTTAATTCAATTATCCTTTATAGAGGCGGTTCACGCATGAAGTTCGGAATGTTATAGAAGAATTGATAAGTATTGTCTTCTTTTGCTGCAATCTTGATGTTAGACGGTTCCTTTTCTTGGTCAATCTGATTGTCCAACTCCACCTCATCCATTGCCTACTTCTTCTATTCTTTCTTAAGCTATTTCTAAACATGATCCGTAATTCTTTTTTGCTCCTTCCAATCTATGGATCCTTTTGCTTTTGACTTGGTAACAACCATCACCTCTATGTGATTCACTTGAAGACAATTATTACAACCACAAGACCATTCCTCCTTATACTCCTTCTTCTGCTACTCTTGTTTTGGTTGAGACTCACTCTCCTATTCTTGTTGATGTGTTATATCAATTAAGATCACATTTTATTGAGCCGGTTGCTGATTTTGTTGTTGTTGTTGTTGCTCCATTGGCAGCTCACCCTAATTTTATCTTATCATAGGCATTCCTCTTTCCTCTCTATGCTTCATCCACAATGCACAATTTAGATATACCTAGTGATTTGGTGCACCATAACACACACAAGGCAGGATGATACCTGGTGGTCTTCTTTGATTATTATCTTGATCTCTCTAAGCTAGTATTGGAGGTCTTGGTGGTCTTTGAAATGGTGATCTACCCTTGAATGGGGCTACTTGATTGGCTACCACATCAACTCTTCCTCTATATGCATTAGGTGTGGGCTGACCTCTATTCTTAGGGTTATACGAACACTGAGCAGTATTGTGTCCTCCTTTCTCACAAATTCGGCAAAACTGTTTCCCTTGTGGTGCTATGACAGAATACCCAATGCTTTTTAATTGGCTCACCAAATCCACTTCCTTGGGCTACTTTTCCCTCTATTTTTTCTTCTTACTTTTCTTTCTTCTCTTACTTTTATCTTCTTCTTCATTACTTTCTAATGATTTCTCTAAGTCACTTCCCTGCTCAAATTCTATTGTTGTAGTTGATCCTTCTTTTGAGTTAGAACTATTAGCACAACTACTCTTGGACTTGGTCATACCAAACCTCTTTTCAACCCCAGCTACAATAGTAACAAGATAATTAAAACCACATGCAATGTCAATACTCGCTACAACATTCTTCAAACCCTTCCTCAATCCTTTCAAGGAGTATCTAGCCAACATTTCATCAATAGGTCTTTCATTGCCCTGCAATTCTGAATTTTTGAGCATAATCTTCAAGTAACATTATTTTTTGCTCGATGTCCCTAATCTTTTTGACAACATCAGTGGATTATTCTCTCTTTTGAATCTTTGTAGAAATACTGCTTTGAGATCATTATACATTGGAAAGTGTATCATACCATACTAGCTAAACCAACACATGAATTTATCTTCCAGTGTTGTTGCAAATTGTTGCAACTTAATTGGATCATTGTGTCGAGCTTGATAGCCACTTTCTTGCCACCTGGTCTCAAATTGGGCCACATGGCAATCTACATCTTCCTTGGACCTTCCTCCAAATTGTGCTACCTTGACCTTAGGGTTGGAGATATGATGGGCATAGTTTGTTGGGCCATGGGGATAGGATGGGGTAGTTTCCTATGTCTTTTCCTAGTAGCTTCTTATAGTGGGTCAAATTGGAGTCTTCTTCTAACTGTTTCAAGTCCTCATGTTAAAAATTTCCTCACACACCTTCCTTTTGCTGCTTTTGAAGTTTCCCCCTCTTGGCCTACTTCTTACACATCCGCGATTGGGCCCTACTCATCTTCATATCCACCTTGGTCATAATGAAATGGGTATATGTTACTTGCTTGGGCTCTTGCTCTTGTGTAATAGATTTTGCCTACTCTTCTTCCACTCTTTGACATGTAGCACCGTTGTCAAAACTTAAGCACAATAAGATTGCCAAATGTGTTGGGGTCCATCAACATATGAACATATTCAACAACTGGACAAGGCACTGGCTATGGCACTAGCCGGACCTCATGCTCGTAACAGACAAACACACCCTCACGGCCTCGCGGACCAGGAGCGTCTATCTACTACTAAAGGACGAACTGTCCTAAAGCCTAATCTATGCATTTATAGTTTTATAGTTTTGTAGTCCAACGTTTCCCTTTCTATAAACTCCACAGAGGGAGAATGCATACATATTTGGCCATAAATACCACGATAATCACATACATAGGAGTCAATATCTTGGTAGAAACACCGCAACCCCACTGTAGCTCTCCTACATCGCAGGGATTGGCCCTTGATGCGCTGCTCCACATATAAAAAAAACGAATAATCTCCACTCTTCATTTTCGAAAATACTCCAAGAGATACCATGTTTCCTTTCCAAATAATCCCCCAAGAAACGAACGTCTATCTTATGGCTTAGGATGCCTTTCCACACTTAACGTGGGTCATTGTCATTGAAAACAAGTGCTATGCATCCAGTCCTTTTTATTCTGATACCATGGTTTCATGCACATGCAAAGTGAATAATCCTAAAGTGCTCAAACATAATTTTCAAATCAGCAATGCGCTTGTGCACAACCAGGCTTTTCTAATGCTTATTCCCTAACGCGTTGTGGCGATGCAAGGATAGCACCGAGATAACACTCGTGCTACTATCCTCTTAATCAAAATAACACGGACTCTATGTCATGGTATGCATCAGAAAATCAGCAACAATCAGCACACAAATCACACCATTCAAACCTCTTGACCCCCTACGTTTAGGTATTGCTTTCATTGCACAGGTGTAGAGGTTCATTTTGTCATGTTTTAATGTATAGAAAGCGATAAATCACAAACTTTGACAAGGAGATGGGGCAAACTGAGGCTAAACCTCATACTCCACCACTACCATACATCCACAAAAAATCATTATATTTTTTCCTTATTTTTCCAAGACGTATTTCTATTTTTCTCCTTATTTTTCCCATTTTCTTGATTTATTTGGCAATAAAATATACTATTTTCTGGTTTTTCTTGTTCCAATCACTTCAATATACTAACATTCAATTTATCTTCCATATTCCCCCCATGGGAACACCTTTCATCTTGCCCAAATTGATCTCTGCAAAAGACAATTTTGCAAGAGTTAGTATTTACATAAAGGTATACTGAAAAAAAAGTAGAAAAGAGGAAACATAGACAGAGAAAGAGAGAGATAAGCACTTATGCAATGTCACCCAAAATTTAATTGGATTAAAAAATAATTTTTTCTTTCATTTGTATTGCCTAGCTTGTAAAGGAATATACACTATCATTACCTTGTACAATTAGTAAGACCTTCCTAGCATGGCCTATGTTGATGTGAAACCTCAAATCTGCAAGTTTGATGGGAGACACTTCAACCCATGGAAAGTGTTAGTAAAATATAAAATGATGGAGAGAGGCTGATGGCCCTTCATCAAAGGACCAAATCCATTAGTCCATCTGACCCTTGCCATCGTTATACATTGCACAAACATAGATATAATTTTTCTCAGCCCGTTTTCTATTTTTCCCTAATTTTAAACCCATTTTTCCCATTTTTAGGTATTTTTCCCTATTTTTATTTAATAAATAATGATTGAAAATGAAAGTTGATTGTGGGTTGTGGCCCTTAGGTTCATTGACAGCAAAAACTCATATTTCATTGGTGTGATATATCATATTTCTCATTTATATAGCAAAAAACCCAATTTTACCCTTAAAATGCGTGTTTTCCATGTATTTTAACACTAATTCTGGTCATGTAGCCTTATATTTTCTGATTTTCAGGTTGCAAACAGTTGAAACTCATGGAAAACAATATCATAATGCACTTTCATCCCATATGAACAAGGTTTCATAGAGCAAATAGCATAAAAAGATCATTTTTCTTTGTAAAAATAGCATTACCGCTTATTTTCAGGTCTCGGTTTCTTGGTCTTGATTACGGGACTGATTTCCAGTATGCATTTAATGCTCAGCATCTTCAAGAACAGCACTCTTCAAGTCTTCATCCATCCGGAAACAATCCGGTCTCATCCGGACAAGCTTTCCTCCATCATTCTTCATTGTCTTCTTCCACACAAGAACAGTCCCTTAAGGGAGAGAGAGGGAGGAGAGAGAAAGACTAAAATCAGAGATCTTCATCCAGGCCATCATTGCATGAGCGAAGGATGGCGATATGCTCAGCCCACAGGGGGGAATCAAGCCCCATGATCACTTGAGGGGGTTGTGTGCAGGCTGCATGATGGATCATCAAGAAGGGGCGCAAATTTCGGCGCATCCCTGGCACCCTCTCTCTCCACAGTTGCATCTTCTTTTTGCATGAAAAATTTCATGCTACATTAAGTTTTGGGGCTCCCAAAGGTCATGCCCACTTGGCCCCTCTAATGTCCACCCCTTCGCATCTTGCCCATTTGTTGGCCATTTCCTTGGCCATTTCCCCGTCCAGTGTCCAAATCGAGTGATGTAAATTTTTGCGCGTCTGGCTTAACATCCCGCATTGGTCGGTAACTCCTGAAAACCCGCACAGTAGTCTAAAAAATTATCAAAAATCAACAAGTGTCGCTCAGGTGCCTTTAAAGCACTTGACGCTTAAAATCGTCCTAGGATGGAGCCGCCGCCTTTGACGTTGAATATTTTTCCCTTGATATTCGTAATTTTTAGCTATTTTTAAGCACTTCTGGGTATCAAAACTCTGCTCTCACCACACCTCTGAAGGCCCGCGCCAGTATTAAAGAATATCTACAAAGTCGCGCATTCCTATCCCAATGCTTGCGACTGCCTCGTAATCTAGCTGAAAGTGATAGGCATTAGCAAAGACAACTTCCTTGTATGCAATTCTTTTAATAAAAAAAAAGACAAGAAAAAGAAAAAGAAAAAAGAAAAAAGCACGAGGGCTCACTTCACTCACTACACCTAGGGTTTACACCTAGCCCCTTACTTTTGTCCTTTAGTAAAGTCTCTATGTCATTGTCAGTCTATACACAAGATTGTGTTTATGAGTCCAAGCTTCCATCTTGGAACCTGATTCACTTGTGTAACAGTCAGTCATGTCCTTCATGAACTCACTCTTTCTCTTCCAACCTCCATAGCTTCCACCTCAAGCCATGTTCTAGATCTGTGTTTTTCAACATGGTATCAGAGCCCACTAGGGTATGGCTCAGCTTGGATTAGCTCTTCTCTGCTCTCTCTCAGTCCCTTTTCAACTCTAGTTAGCTCAGTAGCCCATGACTTCATCTCTCAACTCAACCTTCACTTGAGCTTCCATGGCAGCCATAGCCAACTGCACCCTGTCAGCTTAAAGCTCTTATATCTCACTCCACATGTCAAATCTCCTAGAGCTTCCTTCTAGAAAAGTGTTCTCATGCTTCTAGAGCTTCTTTTTGTCACCTCAATCACTGACATGAGGCAACCATAAGCTCACCATTGTCAAAATTATCAGTCACCACTACCATATCTTGCAATTGTGACCTGCAAGACATATCTTGCTTGGAGTACTTGAATCTCTCAATACAAAGCATATCTCCTCTTGATTTCTTCTAGAGGATCATTCCCAACTCAAGATGTAGCCTACCATCACACAAATCATTGACATTACTGCTCCTTGGCCATGGCATTACGAATTTTTTAGATCACTGATAAAAATGCGCATGTCTACGTTTTTCCCTTTTGCGCATGACGAGCTGTAACCAATCTTCAAGTTTCTCATAGGGCTTTGATAGAGCATCAATAAGTCAGCTTCATTTTCATTTTTAAAAATCTTAAAAACTCATCAAGTATAGCTCCTACAATGTCAAAAAAACCATGCCACTATCAAAAACCCTAAATGTGACTCCGTAGCCATTTTCACCTAGGCTCAAAAATCTCATCATTTTCTCTCTCCCACCACCTGGAGCAACTGATTACCACTCTAATCTACTATCTCAGCATCAAATCAAGGAGGGGAAGGACTTGGAAAGATCAAAGAAGGATTGACGACCCTGAACTAAGAAGATTCAGGTTCAACATCAACTCAAACATAGTCTTTAAAATAGTGTATTTTCACAATGTAATCTGCTCTTCCACTAATAAAATCTAAGAATTATGGAGTTGATTTGTTACTGATCCTCCAACTCCAGTATGGGCAAGGACTCTCTAACAGTTCACTTCAAAGGGGTTGGGTTTCACACCTGGCAGACCTACATCAAGCTCATCCTAATGAAGAAGGGTCTTTGGCCCATCACTAGTGGAAAAGAGAAGAAGCCTCATGATGCAGATCTTATAGTCACTTAGCAAAAGAATGATGATAAGGCTCAGGCCATTATCAAACTGGAGCTAGAAGACATCTATATCCACCATGTGGATAATTGTGATACTTCACAAGATACATGGAAGAGACTTGACACTTTGTTTGGTGCATAGTCTAAGTCATTAAAGTATGGTCTCTTGATTGAGTTTTTTAGGCTTGAAATGAAGTCCAACAAATCACTTTCCACACATCTAAATTACATGGAAGGACCCACAACCCAACTTGCAAGAATCAATATTAAAATGGAAGAAGATGTTTGCATTGGTGTTCTACTCAAAAGCTTGCCTCCTAAATATAATAATGTGTCAACAACTCTAATCAATATGCCAAACCCTGAACTTGTTGATATCGACACATCACTGTTAGAGGAGGAAAAGAAGCTAAAAACTAAGGAAAAACCAAGCACCTCTAGAGATGAACAAGCATTATATATTGGCAATAGGTACAAAGGCAAGAAAAGGACCAGTTTTTTTGTGATTTATGCAAAAGGACCGGGCACACTAAAAGTTCTTCCGCAGTAGAAAGAGGTCCCAAAAGGCCTATCTAGTTGCTATTAAAGAAGAAGAAGCCTCTATACGCTTTGTACTTCTGGTTGTGATTCAGGAGGGGTGTTGAGATTTCTATAATCACACCTACTTAGCCCCTTTGTATGGAGCAATGTGGGCTTAGGATGAAGGGGAGCTACGGAGCTCTACCTCGAGACCTACGGACCGCTTATTGATCAAGTGTTTCAAGCCGAGCGGCCATGGATACCTCTCACATAGCCGATGTGCAATGCCTACCTTACGGGTATAGTGAGCATACCTTGATGCTCGATCGAGTTCCCTTCTCTCTCTTGCACTTTGGTAGCTCCATGATCCTTGCGGCAAGCTCAAGCAACCTCAAGCCCTCTCCGTCAAGCTCCATCTTCCATAGTCGCGTGAGAAAAAAGAAGAGAAGAGAAGAAGAGAAGATGAAGAGAGAAGATGGGGAGCTTCTTCTCCACGATCCCTCACTCTCACACACTCACTCCCTTACTCCCTCACACTCCCTCAATCCCTCACTCAATCACAAGCAAGAAGGCAAGAAACAAGAGAAGAAGAAGAAGAAGCTTTGGCCACACACAAGAATGATCTTCTCATTCACTTTTGAACTTTATATACATGCCCTACTTTTTGGCGGTCATCCCCAAATTTTACATGGCCGCCCATTAGCCTAGGCCCTCTTTTCCTATTTCCCACCATTCTAACTTATCCCATTCCCAACTAGTGCATATAATTTGCACAGGAGTGAGCCTGGCACTCTTTTACAAGGATTCAGGAGTGCTTTCACAATTAATGGTGCGCTTTTACTCTTTTCTTTTCTCAAGGCGACATTGAGGCCTTTTGGAGAGGTCATCATTCAAAATATTTAGGGTCTGATTTCCATCCGAGGTGCCTTTTCCTTCCTTTGTCTTGTGCCCTTTCAGTTATCTCCTTTTTCCATTTTCCTGCTCCTCTGCTACATTTTCCCGCTCCTCCATGCTACGGTAAACATTACCCCCTCCTAGCTGAGTGCCAGTCCCATGGCGCTGTGGTGGGGAGTAGTGGGGTAGTTGGGGTTGTCGCTAAGTGGAACTAGTGGGTAGATGACCACAATCAAAAGGTGCTATTGTGAATGAGAGGCGATGGAGTTTGATTAACGATGACCGGGAGAGATTCGGGTGTGCTTTAGACTTCATGAAGATGCTTGGCATTTCTCACACAGTTGTAGCTCCCATTCTGCAATGGCTAATAAAGGTTTTGCATGGGCATCTCTAATCATTTGGAGAATATGAGGTTCCAAAATCTATGCCAATGGTGGGTCCATCACTGAGTTTTCCTTCTGCCTGATATGCGATTCTAGTCTTGATCCCACACTGCTCCATACAAAGAGGCTAAGTAGGTGTGATTGCAGAAATCTCAACATCCACCATGATGGGGACCAAAATAGAAATGTGAAGTATTAGCCACAGATGACTCTCAATGACTTTGCATGTGTGGAGCAGTTCACCACCACTTACACTCCAACCACCACGGAAGACAATTGACAAAGTCCAAGAGAAGACAATCAAAAAAGATGCCTACCCCATGCAATAGTTGGGGTATCTAGTAGGAAAAACATGGCATCCATCCTATGCAAGATGTTGAAGGCCTTGGTCTACAAATACAAAACTTTCAAAAAAACTTTAGCATCTCTTGGTGCTTTCCTACAATGTTGTTACTTAGGTGATATTCATTCTTAGTGATAGGGCCAAATATCCATGTTGTTGGTGGGGAGTAGGGTGGAAGCTTTTGATCTAGCATTCATAGGGAGGTGAAGGTGTTCCTACACACACTAAGGGGTGAACTTGTAGGCATGGCTACCCATTTTAGTGTGTAGCCTTAGTATAGCTACAATAGAATGGGCTTAGCCTCAAGGTGCACTCAGATGCTCTTCCATGGTAGTGCAAGGAAGGTGTGGAGATGTAGGTGTGCAACCATCCACTGACAACCTACTTACGCTCTTGGAGCACAAGGGGGATCTTGTTGAGGTGAAGGATAAATGCAAGCATGGTGGCCATTCATACAAGATAAACAATGATAAAGAGATGATAAGAGGGATATGCATTGAGAGGCCAAAGGGGTTAAAAGAGAAATGACAATGAAGAGAAAGACGGTGAAATTTTTCCTTTGAGGGGAGATAATGCATGGAGGTAGGGCATTTGAATGTGGCCAATGCATGTTTTCCATGTCAGTACAAATGGCCATAAGGAATAGTAAGTGTCGTGCAGTTCTCGATGCTTGTAGCAATGCCTATAAGTATAAATGGCCATAAGGAATAATAAATGTTGTGCACTTCTTGATGCATTGTATCATTTCCTATAATAAGAATGACATAATAACATGATGAAGGATGATTAATAAGAATCACATCACCACATGAATGGTTTTATTAGCATCAATTTCAATCTAGATTCTCACAATTAGTTGGGATTCAGAACTAGGTTTGGAGAGTTTGGAGGTGCATGTGGAAGTTGTTGCTACTGCGTTTGAATTACACTCTAGAGTGAGTAGAAAGGAGCATCCTAGTCCATCCGCATAATAGTGCCATTGCCAAAATCCATTTACAAGCTAAGAAATGAGATTTTCCTATAAATTAATAGGGTAAATTGAATTAGCTACTACAGTTGTATCAAAAATCTAAAATGGGCCACTTCATCTAATCTTCAATTTTTCAAGAAGCTTGTCCATCCGAATTCGGAAGACGAGTATTAATTGTCTTTGCTTGAAAAGCCACTTCTTAGAGAGGAAATCTACTTTGTATTTCTCCGTGGAGACTACAAGTAAGAACTTCATATCTAGTCCTCATCTAACTCCATTCTCCAATTGGAAGGGAATAGATTCCATAGGAAGAAGGCAATCTTCAATAGCAATCTGGAGACTAGGAGTTATAAATTCTAGGGGCATAATTACCTTGATACCAAATACAAGATTGTAAAGAGTGAGGACTATTGTCACCTTGAAGGATGTGTGGTATGACCATAGTGCTTTGGGAGCTTGGTACCGCAATCTATCCTATGATTCTTGACCATGTTTGTAAGAAATTTTTAGAGGGCCTTATTTGTGGATTTGCTACTGAGGCCACATTAGTAGATGGTTGCATGTTAATCCAATGGAGTAGCTACGCTCCTCCCGTATCTTATCAAGTCTTGACATTTCCCATATGACTATGGACATTATACTGAGAGAATTTTGTATTGTGAGTAACAGTATAGCAAATTCCATACCACCACTGACTAAGACCACACTCAACAAACCAAGTAACCTAAATTACTAACTTTGGTACATTGGAGGCTTTTGATGGCATATTTAGCTCCTCCTCACTCCTACTCTCTTTCTCTAAGTTTGCATCCGTATGGAGTCACTAGGTTCCATAAGATGATGATGTTTAATTGCAATTTTGGCCAATTTCCTCCCTTTTTCTAACTTTTCCTTAGCTAGAAACATCTCAACGCTGCTAGCATGCTAATAAAAACATTACAGCTTATTAATGGATAGATCTTCAAAAGCCAAAGCTTTGTGAATATATCTTGATTCAAGCCTTGCACATATAGAGAGTGCAACATTTCACCATTGGGTTGGGTATTCATGGATATACATCCTCTCAAGATCTTAAACTAAGTTGTATAGGTCTAGATCTTGGCACTACCTTGTTTTATCCTATGCATTCTCTCTAACTTCTAGGCATTGATCCTATCTACTTGGAATTGCAAGTGTGGAATACTGCCCAAGTGAACGTTGCCTAGTTATTTTTTATATAGAGAGCCAGGTTGTTGCCTCTTTTCACATCGATGACTCGCATATGACCACCTTATGGACATGATCTACTTGGTTGTGGAAATTGATCATATATGCCACCCAAAATTGCCTAAGGAAGGTATGTGGGTCCTTGGCTGCTAGACTAACAAACTTCAAAAATGGAACCCATGCTTGGGTAGCCACCCAAGTGTGGACTAGAATACCACAATGAAAAATAGATCAATCACATTGGTTTAGCTAATGAAAAACTCACCCCACTAGCTTTAGCAACATTGCAGGAGCGATTGATGGACCATGGTGCACATCCCAAGCTCTAGGAACAAAGAGCAAGCACTATTTATGGGGCTACGGAGTAGATTGATCTGCTAAAAAATCATCATTTCTATGAGAAAAGTCATGTTATTTAGGAAATGGAATCCGACACCATTGCTCATGCCTGGACCACTATGAGAACATAGGTTGGAGGCCCTCTAGTAGACCCTAAGAGCACATGCACATGTAGATCTATGCCTATGGGAAATATTAATGTGGTCATCATGTGACACCGGGTCCAAGTTCTAATTATGGTGGCTAGATGCAAGCAGGTTGCACCAGCTCTATGGAACAACAGATCCTTAATATATTGGACCTAACACAAGGTATGCTAGCATCACATGTTTCACAGTATAGCATACCAAATGAAGAGACTATCATATACACTACCTGATACAAATACTAAACTAAAGAAAGAAAAGCTTATATATTCTAGCAAGGTTTCTTACAAAGTTCAATAATAGACTTGGAGCATGGAGTATATCCCAAAGGGTGATCACTCATAAAAAATACATGATAATGGATCAGACAATCATGTCTACCACCACAACATTAGAGAGTATGGAATAATGTGAAGAGATCTTAGATTTTAGGAAAGCTCAAGACCGAAACAAAGAGCCAAAGAGGGATAAAGGGGAAGTGAACAAGAACATAACACTTCTTCTCTAATCTTTTATAGCTTCTGGTGCCCATGTATTGAGATATCAAGCTCTACATGAGCTAGCATCCACTACGTGCCTTGGTGATGTGGTTGGATATTATTCACTGGCATGTTAGGTGACCGATGTGAGGATACACAAGTAATTCTACAACTAGACTATACCCACGTAGTCTATCCCTTGTTATGAAACATTCATTCTGCCATTTATTCTTTCCTAGCAAGTTTACACTTAGTGATCTTGTATACGTATGTTGTGGTACTTTCATATTAGTCTTTAATCATGTTGTAGACTTAGTTTTTTTGCATAGAAAAATAAGAAAGAAGAAGCAGAAGATTTTAGCCCTATCTCTATGTGTTCTCAAGTCTCTATTGCTTTTGTATATGTGTGCTCTTGGGTGTTTTACCTATCTCCCCTCTTGTTCGAGTACATTGGACATTGGTTAGGTTTTGATTTGTATGTCAAACGAGGTCTATGTGTGACTAATAACAAAAAGGTAACCTAATTTCTGGGTCTAGCCTTTAGGTTAAATAGAGTAGTTAAGGTTATAGAAACTTGATGCACATTGTATTGAGGCGAGATCTAGGCGGTAAAGTGAATATTCCCTACAAATTTCATGGCTGACTAAAAAAGGTTCATAATATGGTCGGACAAGCCAATCATACTACTTTCTAGGGCTATAAAAGTAAGACCCCTCCAAAGCTATCATCAATCTATCTTTCACCTAGTCAAAGTTCTTCCAATTAGTGTTAAGCTATTTGCCTATCATTTGTCTAGATCACCACCTAAGGTTCATTGTAAAAGTGCACGAGTGCACATTAGATTCTATTTAATGTGCTATATGTAAGCATTACACTAAATATTGGAATTAGAAAGGTGTTAGTTTGGTAAGAAATGTAATTTTCACCTATTTTGGGGAGTAAGCATTCCAAATCTATTCAAAGATTATTCTTACAAGGCTTTGAATGAGATTGTTGGTCCTAATAGAAATTTTTATGGGGTCTTTTTGCATTGATGTATATGATTGCTACTCTTGTAGCTTCTTTATACACAACTGGCTCATTAGAAAATGAGAAATATTGCATTGATGTACATCATTTCTACTCTTGCATTAATGTACATCATTGCTACTCTTGTAGCTTCTTTATACTTTATTGGCTCATTAAGAAATGAGAAATATTGCAACTTTTAGCACATAGGAAAGTGAAGTGCTTTCAATTTGTGTCCCTTTAATAGGGTAGAGGATCCAATAGAATATCACCAAACTCAATGTCATCAGAGACTTTCCCTAATTAATCATTTTCACTTTTCTTACTTCTACTAGGGTCACAAAGATGAAGGGTAGAATCAAAATTTCTCTCGAGACCTACTTTATTGAAAATACACGATGCTACTGAGCTAGAGGATGTACACGATTTGAGTTCTCAATAAACAACCAAAAGTTGCCATTGAAATCACCCTCCAATCAAAACTATTAAAGCCTCCATAAAAGTGTTCATTTACTGGGGGCGGTTTGGAATATCTTGGAAGCCACAATGGCTCGTACCCAATGTCCATGGGTTATGGCTTCAGGATGCTTATGGAGTAACAAGCCCTTCTCTTATTTTTCCATATGCTATTAACCATGATTGATTATTAAATGGAGGAAATTTTGAATGTCAATAGATTTTTTAAAAAAATAATGCATGGGTAAATTTCCATTGATACTAAAGTAATTATAGCATACAAAGGATATGCATTAGGGCATTAGGCCAAAGCAACTAATTTTTTACAAAAAACTAAAAAAACCCAATGGGTGTTTGTGATACGTTTCAAGAGGACTAATATCCGATCTTTCAAGGCAAGTATGCCCTTTGCTGGGGAAATCCTCTTTCTTGACTTGAAGACATCATTGTTTCTCAGACACCAAATGTTCTTGAGGATAATTGCTCTTAGGGTATCTAACAACAGTAGTGAGGTCTTGTTAAGAAGTCTAGAATCACCAAAATGGGGCAAGCTTCATAGTGACTGAGTCATTTAGATTGGCTACTCTCTTAGCCACCTTCTAATAGCTTTCCATACCTGGTCTAACAGCAGGACAATTCCAAAAGAGGTGGGTGATTGTCTCTTCTTTCTTTTTACAACACATGCAATGGGGGGGGGAGCTTAAGAGCTTTATTGAGTCTTGCCCAGACAGGGAGACTATTGATGAGTACATGTCTCCATAGGAGGGTATTAAGGTGGCTTGATCTGGTGGCCTTCCAAGTCCTTATTAGACATCTCCTCTAGGTTGACATTTGGGAGTGAGGAAACTACCTCTTCTTCCATGTAGCCCAAGTTTGCATGGTTACCTAAGCTGATGAGCCATAGCTCTATTTGAGCTTCTTGATAGTCCAAGCTCTCATGCTTGCATCAGTGACCACATGTTAACCCTCAGACAAATACAGTGGAAAATCCAAGAAATCTAAAACAGAAGACAAAGAAATTGGAAAACACAAGGAGCGTGAAAAAGTTTTAAATCAAGGAGAGGCATGTTGAGATTACAAGCTCAACACACGCGGACATTGATGATAGAACGCCTGGTTAGATGGGTCCACATGTCTACACTTAGCATGTCGGTGGTCATTATGACTCTCACATGACCCATTGACTCACTACTTATTATATTCAGGTTGTTACACCTATTTACAACTAGCATAGTTATAGCGTTAGTCGACTAGTGTAGTCGGTTATGCATTGTTTGACTTAGTAGGCCACTTTCCTTTATGTTGTATCTTATCTATAATTTGTGTACATTGTAAAGTGTGTGGAAGAAGAAGAAGAAACCAGCAAGAAAACGTTTTGGCCTCCATCTCTCTTCTTGTCTCTTGAGTGAGCTTCTCCTTGTGCATTCTGTGTGTGTTTGGCACAGCATCTTGAGCAAGTCCCCCCACCACGCGATTCTTGACATGGTATTAGAGTCACGCCACTGAGAGAGGCTGATTTCAAAGGCTGAAGTGAAGGAGAAGAAGCAAGGTTCGAGCAAGCAAGCCACGGGTAAGAAGCTCTCCCATCCTTCCACTCTTTCTTTTGGATAGTGCTTGTGGAGGCACCGGAAGCAGGGCAGAGCAAAAATCTCAAATTGCAGTGAGATTTGGTGTGCGTGAAGAGCGTTGTGTATTCCGTAGATAAAGCCCTTTAGGGCTTATCCGCAGTTATTTTGCGCATCTGAGGCCGTTTTAGGCCCCGTCTTAGAGCCGTAAGGTTGCGGACAGTAGTTTCAGGGTACACTATGATTTCGGTTGTTTTGACCAAAAGTGGGTGCACAGGTTACAGATTGCAAATCTGTAATTCTTGAGGTGTTTGCAGGAAGCAAACATAAGGTTTATCTGCAAACAGGTTGCAAATTGCATGTATTATTGAGCAGACAGTGAAAAAGGCTGTCTGGTGCACTGCTGTGCACTACAGGTCGAGGATTGCAGAAGATTTGCTTGTTGTTTGGTATTAATTTTGTGATAATGGCAGAGAAAAGTGGAAGCCCCATCATTGAGAAGCTCGACAAGAACAACTACCCTTCATGGAAGTTCCGTGTCATGAACTTCCTTATTGGAAAAGGCCTCTATGAGTTTGTTTCAGGTGAAGAAAAGGAGCCGGAGGTGAGTGATCCTCCAACTGCAGAAGAGACAAAGGCACGGAAGGAATGGAATGCAAAAGACAAGAAGGTCATATATTGGCTGCTATAGTAATTGACAATAATATACTGGAACATATTAGAAATGCAGAGAATTCATATGCAGCTTGGACCATACTTGAAAGTATGTTTTCCATAAATACAAAGGCACAAAAGATTCAACTCAAGCAAGAGTTGAATACATTGAAGAAAGGGAAGATGTCTATCAATGAGTATGCACTGAAGGTAAGGAGCATTGCAGATGCATTGGCAATGATTGATGCAATGCCCGATGATGATGATTTGGTGTCGTCTACCTTGGGTGGACTTAACAATGAAAAGGCTTGGAAGTCTTTTGTAACTTCCATATATGTCAGAAAGCCATTTCCAGATTTCGATGAGTTGGTCTCCCTTATGATCACTGAAGAGATCAACATGCAGAGTGAGACATCTGAAAGAAGTGGTGAACAGGTCCAAGCTTTCTACTCCAGTTCAGGAAGGGGACGTGGCAGGTTCTCTTGAAGAGTCCGTGGTATAGGACGTGGTAGTGACAACGAGCAAAATAGATTGAATCAGCAATTTGGCGATATGCAGGTTTCAGGAGGTCGTGGTAACTTTAGAGGTAGGGGGAGCTTTAGAGAAAGAGGTGAATGGCAAAACAGAGGTTCTAACAACTCTGATATTGTGTGTCACTACTGTGGCAAAACAAGTCATATTGTAGCCCAATGTTATGCTAAGAAAGATGATATTTGCAATGGTAAGTTGCAACAAGGAAACTATGCATCGTCTTCACGACAGAATGAAGACAAAAATGAATATCTGTTTGTTATGCAGCATATGCTGAATGCTGTTACAGGAAAGGGAACACATGATGATGTTTGATATGTTGATTCAGGTGCATCCAATCATATGATCAGCCATGCAGAATGGTTTGGAGAGATGCAGGATTTGCAAAATGTAGGTTATGTGCAGATGGGTGATGATTCATGCCACGCAATTTCCCACATTGGAAAAGTTCCCTTGTCCTTGCATGATGGTAAGACAAAGAGTCTTTCAGATGTATTACATGTGCCATCTATTACAAAGAACTTGGTGTCAATCGGTCAAATGGTAGAGCAAGGGCTGCAAGTCAGATTTAATGCAAAGGGCTACTTTGTAGAAGACTTCAATGACAAGTGCAAGTTGGTAGCAAAGGGAAGTAGAGCTGGACGTATGTTTACTTTGGATGCTGGAATTTCTACTATGAATGCTGCTATGTATGCTAAAGGAAAAGGTGTTGTTGCAGATATTGAAATTTGGCACAAACGTATTGGACATGCAAATGTACAAAGGCTGAAATTAATGCAGCCCAAAGGGTTGGTTACAAGTTTGCCTACATTTAGAGTTGTTGAATTTCATAAGGTATGCGAAGCATGTCAGTTTGGTAAGTAGGAAAGACAACCCTTTTCACATGACAGAGATGTAAGCAGAAATATCCTTGATGTTGTGCATACAGACATTTGGGGGCCTACACAAAATGTATCTCTTGGAGGCAGTTCATACTTTGTCACATTCATTGATGATTGTTCTAGAAAGCTATGGGTATATTTTATGAAGGAAAAGAGTGAAGCGTTTGAGCACTTTAGAACTTTCAAGGTTGCAGTTGAAAGAGAAACATGCTTGAAAGTAAAGTGCTTGAGGTCAGATGGAGGGGGAGAGTACCTCTCGAATGAGTTTAGTGATTTTCTGAGGTCTCATGGGATAAAGAGATAGTTCACATGCTGGTATACGCCACAGCAAAATGGGGTTGCAGAAAGGAAAAACAGGCATATTGCAAAAGTTGCACGTGCCTTGATGGCTGAAAAGAATATGCCTAAGCATTTTTTGTCTGAGGCTATTCATACTGCTGTTTATATTATGAACAAAACTCCCACAACTGTAGTCCATGGGATGACTCCTGAAGAATGCTTTACTAGTAAGAAGCTTGATGTATCGCACTTGAAGGTATTTGGCTGTGTTGCATACGTTCATGTGCCAGATGAGCTATAGAAAAAGCTTGATCCAAAGGCAGAAAAATGTGTTTTTATTGGATACTCTTTAGAGCAGAAAGGGTATCACTGTTATAACCCTGTCACATGTAAGTTCAGAGTGATCAGGGATGTCATCTTTGATGAAATGAGCAGTTGGTATGCATCTAGTGGTGATGCATTGGATGATGATGATGATCATGACACTCATGTGCAGGCTGAAAAGCAAGAATCATGGACTCTTAGTGGACCAGAGACATCATCTAGTAGTCCTTGGTCTGGGAGACTAAGGAGTACCTCTACATCTTCAGGTGCATCTAGTAGCACTACAGGTAAAGACAAAGGAGAGAAAAAAGTGTCAGATGGCATTGATGCAGTTCTTGATGGAGACTCCAGTGGCTCAGAGAGCTTGGATGATGAGCTTGGTATTCCTTTTGTCAGGACACCAGGTGTACAGAGAGCTCATAGTAATGTAAAGGATCCATTGAGTGATCCGATGGTACGCAGATCTAGCAGGGTCAGATACCCTGTTAAAATATTTGGTTTTTAAGGTTATGCAGCTCACCATTATGCTTATATGGTGAAACTAGTTGAGGATATTGAGCCCACATGTTTTGAGGAGGCTGTTAGTCATGCTCATTGGGATGCAACAATGGATGAGGAGATGGTTGCATTAGAGGCCAATAAGACTTGGGATCTAGTATCATTGCCGAAGGGCAAGAAAGCTATTGGATGTAAGTGGGTTTATAAGATTAAGCACAATGCAGATGGTTCTATTAGTAGGTACAAAGCTAGGCTGGTTGCAAAAGGCTATGCCCAGACATATGGCATAGATTATGATGAAACCTTCAGTCCAAATGCTAGAAGGTCAACTGTCAGATGTGTGATTGCTTTGGCAGCAGCCAAAGGTTGGAGGTTGTAGCAAATGGATGTGAGGAATGCCTTCTTGCATGGTGTAACGTGTCCCCTAGTATTATCCAGGACACGTCTTAGTAGTCCATCGGAAAGGATGTCTAGAAAACTCCGCCCGGCACTCCCTTGGAATGTTACGGGTTTTGCGATCTAGGTCTTCCCGCGTCTACCACGTAGCAGAAGTATCCTGGCTGTTTCCACTTAGGATCGACCGGAATTAGGGTTTTCCTGATGGGTCATTTGTAATATCCCGATTCGCTAATAGAAGCACGCGCGTGAACTGCCTCAAATGAATATGAAAAATTGGATAAATGAAATTTTTTATTCCCCCCTTATCCCTCCAGCCGACTGACGAGCTGGAGGGGGAGGGAATTAGAAGGAGCCATTAAGCTTCTTGGTGGAGCTTGGAATGGGGGGGGGGGGGGGGGGAACATGCGTGATGACATGCAGGGGAGGGAGGATCCCCCTCCCCTCCCCTATTTAAATCAGGGAGGCCGTCAGTCTGTGAAAAGGGAGAGAAGAGGGGATACTCGATGCTCATCACGCAGGGGAGGGAGGATCCCCCTCCCCTCCCCTATTTAAATCAGGGAGGCCGTCAGTCTGCGAAAAGGGAGAGAAGAGGGGATCCTTTTCACAAACTGACGGCCTCCCTGATTTAAATAGGGGAGGGGAGTCGAGTATCCCCTCTTCTCTCCCTTTTCGCAGACTGACGGCCTGCCTGATTTAAATAGGGGAGGGGAGGGGGATCCTCCCTCCCCTGCATGTCATCATGCATGTTTCCCCCCCCCCCCCATTCCAAGCTTCACCAAGGAGCTTAATGGCTCCTTCTAATTCCCTCCCCCTCCAGCTTGTCAGTCGGCTAGAGGGATAAGGGGGGAATAAAAAATTTCATTTATCCAATTTTTCATATTCATTTGAGGCAGTTCATGCGCGTGCTTCGATTAGCGAATCGGCATATTATACATGGTGATTTGCAGGAAGAAGTGTATATGGATCAGCCAGCAGGTTATGAAGATTTAGAGCATCCCACGTATGTGTGTAGGTTGAAGAAGGCACTCTGTGGGCTCAAGCAAGCACCTAGAGCATGGTCTGACAAGATCAGAGAGTATCTTGTCAATATTGGCCTTTATGTTTCTGATGCTGTTCACTCACTTTATGTGAGAAAGGGAGATGCAGGTTTGGTCATCATAGTCATCTATGTGGATGACTTGATTATTACAAGTGATAGTGATAGTGGGATTGATGAAGTCAAGGATTTTTTGAAGAAGAAGTTTGAGATGAAGGATTTAGGTGAGCTAAGGTACTTCCTTGGTATTAAGGTGATCAGATGTGATGATGGTATATGGTTGTCCCAAAGAGAGTATGGCTTGGATATGTTGTCCAAGTATGGTATGACAGCATGTAAACCACTTTCAGTCCCGTTGGAGTAGAATGTAAAGTTGAGTGCTGATGTTGGGGATGAGATAGAAGACCCTACTATGTTCAAGAGGATAGAACACCATATTGGAAAATATGAGAATTTTCCATAAGTTTGGGACACGTGGTCAAATATTTGGATTTGTCATAACTTGAACATTATAACTCCAAATCGAGCGGTTTATAGCCCAATAGATTCCATTTTTCAAGTGCTTTCCAATGATAGGTCACATCATATGGTTTTGAGAAATGTATGGGTATGTTATCTGGGTGCCACCTTTTTAGTATTCAAAGAATGGGAATTGGGAGATTCCCAAACTCACTAATATTGTGTTATAGTGGAAAGTTTGATCTACATGACCATTACAAGGCCAGACTTGAGTTACGCTATTGGTCTTGTGAGTCAGTTTAGGCAAGTACCTAGAAAGCCACATTTGGATGCAGTCAGATGCATATTGAGATATGTGAAGTCCACATTACATTATGGACTTTTCTATGAGGCAGGTACAGATGTACAGGTGTTTGGATACACAGATGCAGATTGGGGTGGTAGAATGTTTGATAGAAGATCTACCAGCAGATACATGTTCTCTCTTGGTAGTGCAGCAGTTGCTTGGAGCAGCAAAAAGCAATCTACAGTTGCTTTGTCGAGTACAGAGGCTGAGTATAGAGGTGCTGTTGTTGTAGCATGTGAGGTAATATGGCTACAAAAGTTAATGGCTGATTTGGATGTGTAGGTAGAAGGTCCAGTTGTCATTTATTGTGACAACATGAGCAGTATACAGTTGGCTAGAAACCCTGTGTTCCATGCCAGGACAAAGCATATTGAGGTACACTACCACTTTGTGAGAGAGAAGGTACTAGCAGGTGAGATTGACTTGGTGTATGTCAGCACACAAGATCAGATAGCTAACATTTTCATGAAGGCATTGGGTACAGAGAAGCTTCAAAAGTTTCGAAGCTTACTTGGAGTTACAGAGATGCAGTTGAGCTTGAGGGGGAGTGTTGAGATGACAAGCTCAACACACGCGGATGTTGATGATGGACCGCATGGTTAGATGGGTCCACATGTCTACACTTAGCACGTCGGTGGTCATTATGACTCTCACATGGCCCACTGACTCACTACTTATTATATTCAGGTTGTTACACCTATTTACAGCTGGCATAATTATAGCGCCAGTCGACCTAGTGTAGTCGGTTATGCATTGTTTGACTTAGTAGGCCACTTTCCTTTATGTTGTATCTTATCTATACTTTGTGTACATTGTAAAGTGTATGGAAGAAGAAGAAGAAACCAGTAGTTTTGGCCTCCATATCTCTTCTTGTCTCTTGAGTGAGCTTCTCCTTGTGCATTCTGTGTGTATTTGGCACAGCATCTTGAGCAAGTCCCCCCACCACGCGATTCTTGACAAGGCACACAAGAAAAAGTGCAAGTCAATACTTTTGTAAAAGAGAACAGGGTGCACCATGATTTATTTTAAGAGTGCCTATGCAAATTGTAAAGGTAGATGGGCGGTAGGAAGGAAGCTAGAAAGATAGGAGAACGATGGAAGAAAGGGGCTATGGCCAGCCATGTAAAAAGCAGATGACCGCCCAATGGGAAGAGGGTTTTGTATATAAAGTTCAAAAAGTGAATGAGAGCTCATTCTTTTGGTGTGTGGAAACAAGAGACTCACCTTCTTCTCTTCTTCTCTTCTCTTTGCTTGCTTGTTTATGCTTGAGGGAGGGAGTGCGAGAGTGTGAGGGAGTGAGTGTGTGAGGGTGAGGGATCAAGGAGGTGAAGCTCTCTATCATCTCCTCTCTTCTTCTTCTCTCCTTTTCTCTTCTCTTCTCTTGTCTCGCATGCGGTTATTATGCCTCTACAAAGACATAACAAAAACACGAGACACCGATCTGCAGCCAAAACAGTCCTATTGCTGCAGGAAACTTCTAGAATGAATTCACAGTCATTAAACACACATAATATTCAAGAGAAATACATAGACATGAGATACATATCATATTCATCAGTGCAGAATTGCTATCTTGAAAGATATCACATAGATTTAAACCATCACAGCCATTCCTAATCAAATAACTTGAAGTAGACTGCACCGATATTCAGGAAATAGGTACATAGTAATAGAACTAGACATAAGCAACCAAGAATTTGGTTGTGTCCTCAGACGTATTCCATTCATGATCAAAAAGCAACACCTTGAATACTATTGCCTAACATTTTTGACCTGCGCCCTGACTTTCAGGTGAAACATCATATGAAAGATAAAGGATGCTTTACATATGCTGAACCTTCAAGCCTACATGCACACGAATACTAAGGTATAAAACAGCAAATATATGGTGGAATCCGAGTCTAACACCTAGCACAACCTAGTGGATGACTAGGGCAGTCATGACTCAAACCCACAAGTATGTAACTAATGACAAGAAAGATAAGCAATTGACTATGATGAAGACTAACTCAAAGAACACAATTATACCCTGCCAAAGGCCTTGCACTTCTTAACAAGCTACACTGAGCTACCATGAGTAGAGCCCTTATAGGATACTCATAGTCCTCTTGTGCAGTTGCATAATTGGTTCTAAGTGTCACTGAAATTAAAATAGTAGCTAAGTAAACATGCCAAGGTGGAGAACTCATCAAGTACAATGGCATCCATACTACATCATAGAGAATAAAGATATAGAATCATGACTAAATCAGTAAATCACTACTCCAATGGTAAAGAGTAGGAACAATCAGCAAAAAACATGTCAATGACTCTCCACAATTTGCACCATAATTAATGTATGGCAATATACCACACAACTTGAATTTCACACAAGAAACTGCATCTCCAAAGAAATATGCAAGATAATCCAAGAAAACTTATAAAAGAAAACAAAACGAAACTGCATCTGCATCTGCATTTGTATCATACTCATTCATAGCTTCAATCCGCACCATATCATCTGAACAATATTGCTTTGCATCGATCCTAACTGATAAATCATATATCTCTTGAATTTCAGGTTGATTTTCAAGTTTTTGAAAAACTTGATCTTAAGGTTGCTGTTGTACTTGTTGTTTTCCAGTTTGGTGGAACACTTCTTGCTACATTTCATGCTTTTTAGGTTGTTGCGATACCATTTCTTACTGTACGAAATTAGGTTGCTATTGCAAACCTGAACAATTCTGAGTTGCTAAAATCTGCTGCAAACTTGAAAATTTTAGCAAACCTGAAAGACAATCCTATAGGTAAAGGATTTGAACACTTCTTGATGGAGAAAACCACAATATACTTTGAAAACTGACATCCAACCGATCCAATATCCTCGTAGCCATGCTCAAAAACTAATTAATATGACCCATATCAACCATTCCTTCTATAGCATCAATTGCATAGATATCAACTACTGTAGGTACTTGCATTACTCTACTCACTTAAACCTCATCTTCAAACTGGCCAGAATACTCAAAAGCTTCAAAAATATCAGAATAAACTGAGATATCAACAACTTGATCATTATCATGATCATTCACATCTACATTGTTCACTATAGACTGAGATGCTCCCATGACCTCATTTGTAGATTTTTCTTGTTGCTCAGGATAAAAATAATTTATCCAATTCAGTCCTAAACTTCCCTGAAATTCAAACAGCTCTTAACTGAAAAGTCTTCAAGATGTTGTCTTGAATCATCATAAATTGTAGAAAGAGCAATTTGTTGTGTAGAAACTTCATTTTCAACCATGTTGGGTTGCTCCTTATACCCCTGAATCATGATATCCACATCCATTCCAAACGTTGATACTATGGATAAATTTCCCTAAAGAAAAAAATCATTCTCATAAATACTCATTGTAATAGGCTTTCCTTCTTCCTGCTCATTTAGGTTAACCTTCCAAACTTCATATTCAATTATAGATCCTCTCATAGTGTGCTCATACCTCTGCTCAACTTGAAGAATAACCTTCTGTCCTTCCTCTTCTTGCATATCAGAGTATCCATTTGCTTAGAATCTATAGAATGCAGATTTTCAGGTTTCCTATTGAGTTTATTTTCAGGATAACCTATTCTTGAGTCCTGAATTAATTTATTCTGCTCATTTCCTAACATGTTCTTAAATTTAGATTGCTCCTAATCTTCAAGAAAATTTCTTGATTGATGTTCTTGATCATCAGGAAAACTGCCTAACTGCTGTCGTAACATGTTTTGGACTGTAGAATGAAGAGTTTGCTATTCCAAAACTACATTTTCTTCAATTATTGGAAACCTTGATTCCCTTGAATGATGCCCTCAACATCTATCTCCAAGATAGGGACTACAGAAAGATTTTCTTGCATGCTTAATTCTTCCTCATCTTTTTCCAATTCATCAATCATATTAACTGTTTGTGCATACGGATCCTCAAGAATAACATCTTGACTTGGAATACGAGAATAAGTCAACTAAGTATGCAAGTTAGCAATTTCATTATCTTTCAGCAAAACAACTTTCTCAAGAGCATCAATAACCTCTGAACAATGAGAAACTTCCAAATCCATTGCATTATTGACATGAGAAACCTCTTGTTAAAGCAATACTTTCTCTACCTGAAACAGATGAATAACAGACAAAGCTTCAAGTGCTGCAATTTTTGTTGCATTCATCTCCTTTTCCAACTCAGGAGAAAGCCATTGAATCATCTTAGTTGATCATAAAGCATAACTCATTTAGATAATCATGGAAACTACACAACCCGAGTAATCTCTGCAATTCCTGACTTTCAACCTGCTGTTTTAAACCTAGACATTGCTAAAAATTGTTCATTTGCTGCCCGAAAACTTGTTGAAAACTGATCACTTGCTGTCCTGAAAACTGCTCATACAAGCAATTAACTTGAGAATTTATAGCAGTAGTAACTGACTAAATTTCTTCAAGCTGAATAGTGATATGGCTTGGAATAGTATACAACATGTTGTAAATATATGTATCCTGCAAAAATACATCCAAAAATGATGGATTTTATACATGTGTAGTGGCATTTCAAGTATTTGTAAAGCCTCTTCAGTGAAATCTGACTCCTTGGCTGCATAATCTTCTTCAAAACTAGTAAGAGAACCAATAAAATCATCCATAATAGCATCCTCATTGAGAAAAACATTAGCCTCATGCTTGTCATCCATGACAACAACATCTTCTTGAATATGTAAGTGATCTTCTTGATCAATAGACTGATCAACTTCCTTGATGATAACTTCATCAGTTCTTTCTTCTCCAGGAAAGATAATTCGAGATTGATTATGGTAGTATGCTAAAGACCAAAATATGGAAAATACCTTCAAGTTGTCAATGCAAGGGGTGTGATGCTCCACTCTCCCATTGGTAAGATCCTGTGTTGGGTTTGGGGCACTTGAGGATTCTTGGCTGCTTTGGCTCTTGTCTTCTCTGACTCCCTCAGCCTCAATCTCTGGCAAAACTATAGGTAAAGGATAGCAATCATCATCATCACTTGAACTTGAATCCTAATCCAAATCCAAAACATCATAATACTTCTCCTTGAGCTTCTCAACTACTCTAAGAAATCTCTAAACCTGCTTCAAAATTGAGAAAGACTTAACCTTCTGGCCTACATGGTCATCATGCCATTCATAAGCATCATCAAGGATATTCTCAAAAGAAGTCATCTTTTCCCATACTCTATCCAATATTGAACTGGAACCCCTATTTGTTGTTGAAGAGAACTTCTTAGGGATACCATTGAACTGCTAACATAGATCAAACATGCAGAAATATTTCCAAGACTTCTCGCTTTCACACAACTCATGGACATATCAACAACGTTTGGAACTATGCCCATGCTCAAAGCAAACTTTGCATCTCTTTTCCTTCTTCTTGGATTTACCCATAATGAAGCATTTCTAGAGTTTGAAAAAGAATCTACTTCTCTTTGATCCAACCTCCTTCTGTAATGATGGAGTAATAGGTCTTCAGCCTATAATACGCAGGGTACTTCTGCAATTCTAGCAGCTCAGGCTACCTAAGATACTCCTTTAAAGGTACTTCTTGAAAATTCTTGAAAACTCCTTTATTGACTAGACTTCTAGAGTTTGTCAAGTTATCTCCAATATTTTTTGCAATTCAGGTTATGCTTATCATTTTTAAAGCCCTCTGACACCCTATTGCACTTTAGGTTATACCTGAAACTCTTGCAATTTAAGTAATCAGCATGAAAATTTCTACAATTCAGGTGGTTGCTTGCAATTCCTACAATTCAAGTAATTACTTGAAATTCATGTAGTGCAGGTAACTGCCTAAAACTCTTGTAATTCTGGTTATACCCAAAAATTCAAGACATCTTGAGATTCCTCCATTCTTGCACTAGCAAGTCTCAGTCTGAGGACTCTTGAAATATCCATAATGCAGCATACCACTCTTTGAATAAAAGAACAACCATAAATTGCATATAATTTTGAGGAATGTCATTTATACTTACAGCAGACATCATAATTGGTTGTAGGCATGTAGTGTCATGAATATTATAGCCCATTTAGGCACAAAGCATAATTGTCCATAACAATATGTTGTCCTAAAAATTGCAAATCAGTATTTCCCATCTTTGAACTCCATAATCTTCTTTCTCTATGAATATATCGTGTCTTGACATCTTGATATGATGACTCCAGCTTGAAACTCCCAAAATAATCACAGATGTAAAATTTCAGCCATAATTGAAAACAATTCAAGGAGAAAGATAAACCTGAATAATCTTCCTTGAATCCACATCATTAAGAACTTTTGAAGAGATTGAATTCTTCAAGAACAAGAACTTCAAGGTATCCTCATTCAAACAATTTGACTACAGAGTATTTCTTATGTAGGGATATCCTAATACTTGCAACTTGTAGAAGTGTAGAAAAATGGTTGAAAATGCAAAACTGCTGAATTTTTGAAAGTTCTTGAAACTAATGCCTAGATCATGAGAATTTTGCCCACAAAATCAGTAGGATCGCCAAAGTGTTATGCCTCCACAGAGACATAATAGAAAGATAGGACACACCGGTCTACCAAAATAGTCCTATTGCTACAAGAAACTTCTTGAACAAATTCATAGCCATTAAACACACATAATATGCGGGAGAAATACATAGACATGAGTTGCATATCATATTCATCAGCGCAAAATTGCTAACTGGAAAGATATCACACAAATTAACACCATCACAACCATTCCTAATCAAATAACTTGAAGTAGAATACACCAATATTCAAGAAATAGGTACATAGTAATAGAACTAGACATAAGTGACCAAGAATCTGGCGCTCTCCTCAGTTGTATTCCATTCATAATAAAAAAGCAACTGCTCAAATACAACTGCTTGACGTTTTTGACCTGCGCCCTGAGTTTTAGGTGAAACATCATATGAAAGATAAAGGTTTCTTTACATATGATGAACCTTCAAGCCTATATGCACACAAATACTAAGGTATAAAATAGCAAATATATGGTGGAATCTGATCCCTAATAGCGGCTATGAAGGATGGAGCTTGGAGGTGGAGGCTTGAGCTGGCATCAAGAATCGTGGAGCTATTGAAGTGCTTAAGAGAGGAAGCAACTCGATCAGGCATCAAGGTAAGCTCACTACACTTGTAGAGAGGGATAGCGCATCGGCTATGTGAGAGGTAGCCATTAGTGCTCGTTTGAAACACTTGAACAATAAGCACTTTGTGGGCCTTGCCAGTTGAGCTTGAGCTCACCTATACATTTTGATTCCGTTGTCGAGACACCAGATTCAAGCTTGAGTGATTGCACGCTTCAAGTTGAACATTAAAGTAAGGGTTTCATCCCCAATTGGAGCTTGAGGTAGATAGGAGATTCAGGTGTGTTCATCATAAAAAACAAGTAAGTATTTTTGTGTTTGGATGTGTAGATGAGTAGGCTAAAGAAGCAGGAATGCTATCTTGTGATTTTTACTTGCATTATAGCTAGGATAGTATTAGAATAGTGTGAGCACACAATAGGGCTTTTACTAATGTATAACAAGCTGAAATAGGGAAAAGAAGGGCAAAAAATAAAATCTTGGGTTAAATATTGGTAAGAGGAGAAAGACTAAGGTGAATGCAGACCTAGGCAAGGAAATAAAAGGCCAGGCATGGCAAGGGAGACTTAATTTTGCATTTAAGAGATTAAGGAGAGCTTGAGAGAGAGAGAGAGAGCGAGAGAGAGAAAGAGATTTGTTGAACAAAGGAGATCATGGCATTCGATTCTGAAGCTTTTCCTTTGATCTAGGTATGCAAAACCCTTCCTTGCTTGGCATAGGTGTGATCTATAGAGCCTTGCAGGCAATCGTCAACCATCAATTGTGGACCAAGCTTGAAGAAATTGAACAAAATCATTGCATGCGCCTCGTGGCCCCCCATAGTCAGACCACTGTGTCTCCTAGTCCGCGACTCCCAGAGTCGAGCACTCGCACCATCCAACTCCACGAGTCGGACCGTCATTCTGGGTTGTGATCGGACCAACCATCTATTCAGACACTCTTGGCAATCGGACCAATCCCTTCATCCAATCAAATGACCTCCCACAATCAAACTATCCGACGGGCCCGGTTGGATCACCTAGTCGGACCAAAAATCAAACCAAAAATCCAAAAATCCAGAATAAGAAAATATAGAGCCAAGGGACCACTTCCATGGCTTAGAGCCAGCCAGGATTGACACCAAAACACCCCTAGAAATCCACCCTCACTTGGCAAAGCCAATAGATAGAGGAAACCGTGACTATATGGCCTAAAGGTAAACTCTAGGAGCCCAAACGTGTAGCCCAAAGATTGGTCTCTAGACTGTAACCTAGCCTTGATAGAGCATAGAGGGAGAAACATAGACCCAAGACAATTTTGAGGAGTGACCAGAGACCGCACTTAGAGCCATATTAGGTTGTAGACAAGAAAGGGGAATATCTAGAATTGAATAATCATTTTGCAGGTGCAACCCACAAAGTGATTTCTTCCACATAAGTGCACTGGAAAAGCACAAAAATCTTGATTTTGCACCATGCACAATAGACCACCCAGCACTGAGTGTACATAAGTTGAGGACTATCTTCGACAAAAAGGAACACAAGCAAACTTAATAACCCAAAGGAACCCACCAATAGGAGGAGACTCCATAACATAGTCGGATACCCTGGAGCCCAGTTGGTGGTTGGGTTGAAAGGATAGCAAGATTGAGGGCAAAGCACTACAAAGCTGCTAGGACTGATCGACAACCTCATGGAGCAGAAAGTAGGAACAATGTTAGGAGTAAACACAGACTAGGGAGAGGACTTGGCTGGACTTGGGTGAATTCCCAGTCGCGGTCCAAGACATGGTTAATGAATACGACATGCTAACTAGGACGATGGTCCATGGTAGGCTAGTAGAGGAGGTAGTGGCAAGCCTAGAGGAAGAGAAGAAAGTGGTGAGGAGAGCATTGTAGGGCATGGCTGCCTACAACCAAGAGCACATAACTAGGAAGCTGCAACAAGACATAGATGTGCACGAGCCTCGACGCATGCTAGCCTTAGCCAAAAAAAGAAAGGCAAGACCAACCACGGAGAGAGAGAAAGCGCTAGAGGTAGACCTCACACCGAGCCAGCTTGTGACCAAGTGTCTTGTCGACAACATAGGTGTTGAACAGAGTGTGGGAGAACTAGCAACCTCGCTACTCTCAGGCCTAGGAATTACTCAGGGGCAAAGAGCCAATCAAGAATCCCTGTGGTAGCTAAGCACCTAGACAAGTACTAGCCTAGTAGCGACTCGTACAATTGTGTAGAGAAATTCAAGCAAGTTTGCAAGGCCAAAGGTCTCACGGACCTTGCATAATGCTCCCAAGATTTTGGACTCTACTTCGGCAATAAGGATAGGACATGGTACACCAACTTTGTTAGAAGATAGACATAGGAACCCACTGTAAGCAAGGGTGCATGAGGGCAGATGGGTGTGAGTATCCTTAAGGATAGGGGAAACCCTAGCCCTAGCTTGGGAGAGGCTATATAGACAGCCTATGGGTCACTATCAAGTGTGGGAGAGTGTACCCAAGTTGTACTTGTATGCAACTTAGTAAGCAAGATGTTGTTCTTGTATTTCGAGCTCTCTCCTTCCTCTTGTGCACACATTCCAATGCTACAACTATGCTTTGTAACATGGTATCAGAGCCTCCCTCTGATCCCCTAAGCTTCCTCAAATCTTAGCTCCACTAAGTGCACAAGACAATCTCCATCTCACTCATTTTAGACCTTCAAACTCCATAGCCAACCAGACTCCCTGACCTTGGAGGGATTTTAGCCTTTTGTTTCTTCTAGAGATCTTTTCCTTAGCTTAGGGCTGTCAAGATTGTGGGAGAGAAGGAAGGAGTCTCACTTGTAGCTTTCTTGCTTGCACAATGGGGGAATACACACAAGGGTGGAGGCTGAAAACAGTTTTCCTCTTCTTAGTTGTGGAAGCCAAAAGAACTCAAGTACAAAGAAATAGAAGAACCCTAGATATGGGTCTCAAACCAAACTCAACTAACTAAGGTGGCATACTAACTGAGCCACGAACTAGAGTAGATAAGGATAGCTATCATGTAGCTATTATTCAGGGGCAGTGTACCAACCGCATCTGCAACTGACAAGTCGGTGACATAAATACACAACGGTCACCCTGGCGTATCACGAGTGGAGCTCGATATCTCAACACTCCCCCTCAAGCTCAATCCCAATTCCTGCACACCAAGCAGGTCTTTGAACTTGCGCAGCTTCTCTGCACCCAATGCCTTCGTGAATATGTCAGCTACCTGATCCTCTGTGCTGACATAAACTAGATCAATAAGACCTAGTAAAACCCTCTCTCGCACATAGTGATAATGCACCTCAATATGCTTTGTTCTAGCATGATAGACTGGGTTATTTGCCAAGTGTATACTACTCATGTTGTCACAATAAATGACAACTGGCCCATCTGTAAACTGATGCATATCATAAAGTAGCTTATGCAACCAAGCTGCCTCACATGCAGCCATTGCTGCACCCCTGTACTCAGCCTCTGTGCTCGACAAGGCAACTGTAGGCTGTTTCTTGCTGCTCCAAGTGACTGCAGCACTCCCAAAAGAGAACACATATCCACTGGTAGATCGTCTATCAGAAATACTACCAGCCCAATCAGCATCAGTGTATCCATGCAACTGTATCTAAACCCCAGTCTCATAAAATAGTCCATACTGCAATGTGGACTTCACATACCTGAGTATGCGTCTAGCCGCATCCAAATGTGCTTTCCTTGGAGCCTGCATAAACTGACTTACCAATCCAACAGCATAGCTCAAATCTGGCCTGGTAATAGTCATATAAATCAAACTTCCTACTATGCGTCTGTACATAGTAGGGTCTTCTAGAAGCTCACCTGCATCTGTGCTCAGCTTCACATTCTGCTCCAAAGGAACTGAAATAGGCTTACAGCCTGTCATCCCATATTTGGACAGCATGTCCAATCCATACTGCCTCTGCAAGTACTGTATCCCACTTGGTGATCTAATCACCTCAATGCCCAAGAAATAACACAGCTCTCCCAAATCCTTCATCTCAAACTTCTGCTTCAATAGCATTTTCACATGAAGGATATCTTCATCACTGTCACCTGTCATAATCAAATCATCAACATAAATGACAAGTAGCATAATACCTTTCTCTGTTTTTCTCACATAAAGTGAGAAATCTGCCTTGGAAATCTGAAAGCCAATAGTGACAAGATACTGTCCTATCTTGTCAGACCATGCTCTAGGTGCTTGCTTCAAGCCATACAAGGCTTTCTTCAACCTGCAAACAAACTCAGGATGAACAGCATGCACATAACCTGGTGGCTACTCCATATAGACCTCTTCTTGCAAATCACCATGCAAGAAGGCATTCTTTACATCCATCTGATGTAAAGACCATCCCTTTGATGCAGACATAGCAATGACTCCTCTTACGGTTGCCATCCTTGCAACCGGACTGAATGTTTCTTCATAGTCAATGCCATATGTTTGTGCATACCCCTTGACTACTAATCTTGCCTTGTATCTGTTCACAGAACCATCTGCATTGTGCTTCACCTTATAAACCCACTTACAGCCAATTGCATTTTTACCTTTAGGCAAAGGTACCAATTCCCATGTAGCATTTGCTTCCAAGGCATCCATTTCTTCATCCATGGCTTTCTCCCATTTTTCTTTTCCCATGGCTTGCTCAAAAGAAGTGGGTTCTGGTTCATGTATTACTTTGACCATATATGCATAGTGAATGGCTGTAAATCCATCATATTTCAGCCTATCCACAGGATACCTAGCTCTGGTAGACCTGCACAAAGTAGGTTCACTCCTAGGTGCTCTCAAAACATCCCTGGTCTTCCTTGCTCCAGGTGTAACAATAGAAGGAATACCCAACTCATCATCAATGCTCTGCTCTGAGCCACTGGATTCACCATCCACATAAGAGTGACCTGCATTCACATCAAACATGGGCTGATCAACCTTCTCTTTTCCTTTTCGTGATACCTGCATACCACTATCTGCATTGCTTTGAGAAGATTCTCCTGATCTCAATCTGCCTGTCCATGGCGAAGAATGTGAACCACTACTAGAGGACGCTCCAGGTCCACTAATATTTTGTGACTGCTGCTGTGAATTCTGTGCAGCATTATCATTTTGTGCATCTACATCATCAATCACATTTACTGGTTTATACCAGCTACTCATCTCATCAAAAACAACATCTCTGCTCACTGTAAACTTACGAGTAGAAGGGTTATAGCATCTATACCCTTTTTGCTGCAGAGAGTAACCAATAAAGATGCACTTCTCAGCTTTTGGATCCAACTTGGATCTCAGCTCATCTGGCACATGTACGTAGGCAATGCAACCAAAAATTTTCAAATGAGAAATATCTGGTTTCCTACCAGTATACCTCTCCTCTGGAGTCATTCCATGTATTGCTGCAGTGGGAGTCCTGTTCATTATGTAGACTGCTGTAGCAACTGCTTCAGCCCAATAAAAATCTGGCAAGTCTTTTTCATTGAGCATGGCACGAGATACCTCTCCAATATGCCTGTTTTTCCTTTCTGCAATTCCATTTTGTTGTGGGGTATAACTGCATGAATATTGCTGCTTTATGCCATGCTCCTGCAAGAACTTTGCAAACTCATTTGAGAGGTACTCTCCCCCTCCATCTGCCCTTAGGCATTTTATTTGCAGACCTGTTTCTTTTTCACCCATAGCTTTAAGGGTTTTGAAATGCCCAAAAACTTCACTTTTCTTTTTCATAAAATACACCCAAACTTTTCTGCTATAGTCATCAATAAAAGTGACAAAATAATGACAGCCTCCAAGAGATGCAGCTTTAGTAGTCCACACATCAGAGTGGATTAATTCCAATGGCTTCTCACTCTCTTGAACATGTCTAGGAAATGGTTTCCTTGCTTGTTTTCCAAACTGACAGGCTTCACATACCTTATGCATTTCTGCAACCTTGAATTTTGGCAATCCTGCAACAATATTTTGGGCCTGCATTGATTTAAGTCGCTGTACATTAACATGACCAATGTGTTTATTCCAGATATCAATATCTGCAACTACACCGGTCCCATGTGCAAACATTGCTGCACTCAATTCAGACATGTCTGCATCCAACGTAAACATTCTGCCCTTCTTCTTTCCTTTTGCTATCAAGCGACCTTTATTTTTCATATCCTCAACAAAGCATCCATGAGGATTAAATCTGACCTGCAAGCCCTGCTCAACCATTTGACCAACAGAAACCAGATTCTTGGTGATATTCGAGACATGAAATACATCGGACAGGTATTTCTTTTTCCCATCCTGCATAGACAAGGGAATTTTTCCAATCTGCACAATAGGATGTGCAGTATCATCACCAGTCTCCACAAATCCTGGTTTTTCCATTTTTCTTGCATCCTCCATCCATTCTGCATGACCTGTCATGTGGTTTGATGCACCTGAGTCAACATACCATACATCATTGCTTTCTTCTGCACTTGTCATAGAATTGTTCATGTGCTGCACCATGAACAAATGCTCATTTATGTCATCACCCTGTCTACTAGAAGATGCATAATTCCCTTGTTGCAATTTTCCATTCATGATGTCATTCTGCTTTTTATAGCAGTCTTTAGCCATGTGACCCATTTTACCACAGTAGTAGCATTCAACATTGTTGTTTGCATTTTGGCCTCTTTGCCATCCACCACGACCTCTTTGGCTCCCCCTGCCTCTAGAGTTACCACGTCCTCCTCCATAGGACTGGTTTTCTTGAGTTTGCTGCATATTCTGATTTCTACCACGGCCTCCAAATCGGCCTCCTCTACTTCTGCCTCTACCTCTTCCAGCATTTGAGTAGAAGACAGCTTCTTTTGAAGTTCCTCCTGAAGAAGATGCACCACCATTTCTCTGTTCCTCAGAAATTAGAAGAGCAATCAACTCCTCAAAATCAGGAAATCTTTCACGAACTGAAATGGATGTCCGAAACTGTGCATAATCCTTTCCTAGACCATTCAAGGTCACAGAAACTAAATCATCATCTTCCACTGGTGACCCAATGGAAGCAAGTGCATCTGCAATCTTCTTCACCTTCATGTGGTAGTCGTTGATGCTCATATTTTCTCTTTGCACATTGTGCAACTCTTGCTTGAGCTGCATTTTCCTGGCTTGCGTATTTGTGCTATACATTTTTGACAAAGTATCCCATGCCTCCTTTGGCGTACTTGCATCCTGAATATGCACAATCATAGAGTCTGAAATGCTGATAGACAGCCAATACATAACTTTCCTGGCTCTCTCATGCCATGCTTTAAATGCCTGCATTTGTTGTTGATTGGGAACATCAGGAAGAACTGGTTCTTCTTCATTTCCTACAACAAATTCCCAATATCCTTTTCCCATAAGGAAATTCGTCATTCTAAACTTCCATGCTTGGAAGTTGTTCTTGTCAAGCTTTTCAGTGACAATCTGTGAAAGAGAATCAGATGCCATTACAGAAGACTGCAAAAAATTCTGTCACTGCAAAAACCACAGCTTCACCCTCACAAGGGAAAATATGCAAAACTGGCGAAAGTGGTATTTGACCACACAGTCACTTCCTAGTGACGATTTTGCATCAACAGGCAACAGGGATGATTCTGTAACTCCCAATGTCTCTGCGCACAAGCATACAATGCAATTTTTACAGTAACTATTCACCGACCTGTAGAACAGTGGCTACACAGCATAAAACTGAGCCTTTTCCTGAGTGCGTGCAGAAAACTTCCGCCTCCAAAACTGGCCTCAAATAAAAAAAAACAAGGTCGCCAAGGGCTGAAGCCCTCTCCCGCAGCATATATTGCCCTCTTGCTTCACCGCGAAGGGCGTCTCAACCTGAGACAATGCACTCCTGCACTTTCCGGCTATGCTACCTGCAGAGATCTGCTCCCAAAACAGAAAATGAAAGCAACACTGCTCCTCTTACCAGAACACCGCGAGCTTGGCTTGCTTTCTTGAGCTCCTTACCATGAACAAGGCTCTGATACCATGTCAAGATTGTGGGAGAGAAGGAAGGAGTCTCACTTGTAGCTTTCTTGCTTGCACAATGGGGGAATACACACAAGGGTGGAGGCTGAAAATAGTTCTCCTCTTCTTAATTGTGGAAGCCAAAAGAACTCAAGTACAAAGAAATAGAAGAACCCTAGATATAGGTCTCAAACCAAACTCAACTAACTAAGGTGGCATACTAACTGAGCCACGAACTAGAGTAGATAAGGATAGCTATCATGTAGCTATTATTCAGGGGCAGTGTACCAACCGCATCTGCAACTGACAAGTCGGTGACATAAATACACAACGGTCACCCTGGCGTATCACGAGTGGAGCTCGATATCTCAACAAGGGCAACTCAACCTGGCACCTCAGACACTAGGATTAGGCGACGTGGTGGACGACATTGCAAAAATTACAGAAAGAGATGCAGATCTACAGGCGAGACATTGCGTGCTTCTGGGCGTGCTGGCGAGGGCGTATTGAAGCCGGCCACCATAAGGCTTTTGTAGCCCTCCTAGTGGGCCATCTAGTCCCAAAAGGGCTCTAGGAAATTGCACCTCTACTGGCTGCTACAAGCCAAACCCTAACTTTCAGTCATTGGCAGCCATTGCCAAGAGCTTCAAGCTTCTTCCATTTTCAATTTTTTTCAATGTTTGGTCATCAACAATGTCATCATTTAACTCATTGAGACCAGCATCTCTAGCAACATGGGCTACAGATGAGTGCTTGTAAGCACTAAGGCACATTGCTTAATCATCATTGCTACTAATACTTACATAATCTAAATATTTTTCATTGGAAAAAGCCTTACTTCAAGATGTAAGGCTATGTGTACAACTATAAACACGTAGACCATCATACACTGGAAGTGTATTGCATATCTTGAGTTATTTCTTCTTAAGTGTATTGGTCAATGAAATTAGAGGGATGAGTGTCATTGTACTCTCCTCTGAATCATCACCAACAAGCATTGAAAGAATAGACTGTCCTTGTCCAACACAAGGGTCATCCACTGAGCCATACCACAAGGTGGAGCTCAAAGTCCAGTCTAGGTTCAAGTCATTGAAGCCTAAAAAGACCATTAAACCTCGAAACAAGATTGATCCTAAGAAAGGACCACCAAAGTCATATTTTGAAATATTACATATGTATGATTTTCAGCCCTTCTCCTCATTACAACTTTGAATTGCTTCCTCATTTAGTGGCAAACTTGTAAGGGACTAGACACTGCCCTTGTTCTAACAAGTGGTAAGACCTTCCTAATGGCCACAACATATGCCGATGTCCGTCCTCAAATTTGAAAATTTGATGGCAAAGATTTCAACCCATGGCAAGTCCTTATCAATTATAAAATGATGGAGAGAGGGTATTGGCCTCTCATTCAAGGCACTAGAGCTGTTAACTCTGCAAATCTAATTAATATAGAGGATGATCAACATGCCCAGGCAATCATTATGTTACACTTAGATGAGTCATTGATTCATCATGTTGATCAACTAAATATTGCTAAAGAAAAATGGGATGAGCTTGAAAAGCTCTATGGAGCCATTGGTAAAAATACTAAAATCTTCCTTAAAATTCAAATCTTTAGCTGGGAATATCGATCAGGAGAAGACTTGGGAAAATTCATCTCTCACATGAAGGGACTTATGACACAACTTGCCTTAGTACAAGCTCCAATACATGAAGAAGATGCTATTGCTATTCTCCTAAAAGCTGTAAAACAGGTGTTTCCTACTCTTGTAACCACTCTTACCAACACTTGATATCCTACATTGGCAAGTACCATCCAATCTTGTTTGGATAAAGAAAAGAGGAACCACAAAGAAAGCAACAACAGTCATGCATCTTCAACTTCCTGTTTTGAAGGAAATTTTCCCCTGAGAGAGATAGACAATAATGGTTACGTGTGCTAAATGTAATGTATTAAGAGCCCCATGAAAATGGTCAAGCATATGCCAAGAAGATGAAAGAGTTCTTTCACAAATTACAAGCCTCTATCCCTATCCCACTTACTACCGAAGTGCAATATTTCTTGCATGGATTGGACTTCAATATCCAAGTACAGTTGAGTAGTAGCCATCTAGGGGAAATAAATATTGCTATAGTGTGAGCACATGAAGTAGAGTCCCACTTACAACAAGCAATTTACATATCAAGGGAAAATATAAATTCGAGCCCTAGTCTTGGAAATAATTTGGGATTGGTTAATGGAGACCAAGGTGCAACTAGTACCCTTGTGACCAATCCAAATGGTAGAGGAAGCATGTTGCCAAATGTGCCTTTGTTGCAAATTCCTCCAAATGTCATTAAGCCCATACGTAGCCCAAGAGCTCCTTTTGTAAAAAAAGGGTTGGTATAAGTAGCACCCCTTTGCAAGTCGTGCAACCTAGTGGGGGTAGCTCCCAACCCCACTAGTTATGAGCCCTCTGCACCAAACATTGTAGAGGAAGTTAAAGATATAATGAAACATTATATGGATATGATCATTGAGCAATATAACTAGATTTTCATAGATTTTAATTTTTAAAATGCCAACAAAATCTGATGGGTACTAGAAATCCCAATGATGTGGTCCATCTCAGGATTCAACTGTAAATGGTGTGGTGAGCAGCATTTCCTTGATAATTTTCCTAATGTCAAATGTGATATATACAAGAAGTCTGGTCACTTAGCCACTATTTGTTGGAGTAGTGTTAGTTCTCTCTAGCAAGGTAGTTAGCAACTTGGGCCTATGAACCATGGTGCAAATAATGAGAATACTAAATGAGAGAGCCTTAAGAAAAATTTTGCAAAGGGATAAAACTACACTGGAAGAAATGCTCAGTGGGGTAAGTCTAGTTAAAAACTTTTCCAATCACTGAGAGTTTATCTCATAACAATGTTAGGGTAGTAACTAGGGATCAAAAATTGAAGATGATCAGAAAGATGACCCTAGTACAAGCAAAGTTAACCTTAAACCTAGCAAGGATGATAAGAAGGTGTTGGATGCCTAGGCCGGTCCTCTTAAAAATGAGGGTGTTTTAGAGGAGCTTGTGGTCAAAAGAAAACGTAAATCAAAAGAAAAGGAGAGTACTAAGATTATCAAGAAGCCAAAAGAGCAATTGGTGTGGGAAGAGAAGAGATTAGTGGCAAACTTGTGTGAGTTTGACGTAGCAAATACGTTATGTAAAGTCAAGCCGAATGTGAATCTACTACAACTAGTCCAATTGTCAATGAATGTTCATAAGGAAGTTGAATAAAATTCTCTGAATGGGTTATGTCATAGAACCTTTTGGTGTCCATCGTGTAGGTAGTAGATGGTGGGATCATGTAGAGAAGCACTACCTTAGGGTGCAGGCATATGTCGATGGAATCCTGATAGAAAATGCAATAGTGGAACCTGACTCATTTGTAAACATTATGAGTATGGATTTATTAAAGAGGCTAGGTCTACCAATCCAAAAGGATATCACAATGATTTTAAAAATGGCCCATGATAGCCTAAGGCAACCAGAAGAAATTGTAGTGCAAGTACATGTGACAGTGGCTAATATTGAGTGTGTCCTTAACTTTATGTTATCTGATTTGCTAGGAGGCCAAGATATCAGCTATTTCTTGGATGTTTGGTGATATTACATTCTATTTTTTTGGTGGATATCCCAACTAGTCAGCTAATTTTTGAGTGTGGGTTAAAGAGAATAGTTTTGGATGCATACCCTAAGCACCCATTGGATTAAAGGGCATTACCTCTAACTATAGAATGGAAGGCACTCAAGGGAACCTTAGCTATTGGAACCTCAAGTTCCATGACTCTAAAGAGGGTTCTACTACTAAGAATAGGATTTGTGATGCTGATGTGATAGAGCTGGATCTTGGGACTCCCAGTGATCCCCACCCCATTAAACCTAGTGCTATATTATCTATTGATGATCATGCAGATTATGTGGCACTCCTATAGGAGTTCAAGGATATATTTACATAGAGTTATGATGAACTGAAGGGGATTCTACCCTCAGTTGTTGTGCATACAATCCCATTGAAAGAAGGTAGTATGACAATGTTATGTTATGCATTTTGAGCTAAGAGAGACTCTTTTTGAGAAATTGATGCATTTAAGAAAGGGAGGTCTAATCTTTCCCATTGAACATATAGAATGGTGCTCACTAATAGTAACAAGAAAGAAAAGGAACAATCAAATCCCCCTATTTGTCGATTCTAAGGAATTGAACAAGAAGATAATGAAGGACTATTATCCTCTACACTTTATCAATTACATCTTAGATCAATTGGTAGGGTAGTGATATACTCTTTCATGGAGTTTTTCACGGATTATAATTAGATTGCCATAACTGAAGAGGATAAGTTAAAGATGACATTCATTACAATTTTTGATTAGGGCCAAAAACGTTTCAAAACGGCACTAGTAAGAAAATGATTAAGTTGCTAATTAGAAGAGGTTAAGAAGAGAAAAAACCTCCAAATTTGGCTGCCTGAACATGATTAATGAGAGAATGTATGATTCATTTAAGAGGTCGGGTATTAAATATCATCAATCTTTAATGGACATTAAGTGTCACCTTTTCAGTCTTATTCTCTTAGAAATTGCAAAATCTTGTATTTTTGAATTTTCACACCAAAAGACGCCGCTCGTTTATTCCTCGACGTTCATTTTCTGCACCTCTCTTTCCTCTGGTTCTATTTCCTTCTCTGTGATATTGTTGCCCTGTTTAGGATTCCCTACCAAAATGTTTACCAATACCTCTTCTAGCAGTACAAGCGCAACGCCACCATGCAAGTATAAACTTACTATTTATTTAGATCCTGTCTATTCATCTTGGAGGAGTATACACCATCAAGCATTGTTGGACAAGGATGAAGCTATCAGGTTGAGATTACAAGGAAAGAAGCATATAGACCTATTTTATAAATGGAAATATTTATCCTTCGGACCCTTCTACAGGTAAAAATCCTCCTTTTTATAATATTCACAACTTCATAAGGCATGTTGGAGATGGTTGTAATGGGATTCTTGGCTATTGCATGAGGTTATATTGTGCATCTTTTACATTTAGAGAACATATGCACGAAATGCAGGAAGCATTAACATTAGCACAAAAAACTATTTCTGAGCTAATGGACAAGGTTGATAATCTAGAAAACTCTAATCAGTCATTGCAATAAAAATTATTGTGCTTGAAAGAAACTCCAATAGGATTTAGACAGAGAAAAAGACCACTTAAAAATATAATGGACTTGTGTAGTAGGGTGAATAAAAGGAGACTAAATCTTGCAAAGTGATGTGTCTCTAATATTTTAGGTATTAATATTTGAGAGAATGATGAGAGGATTAAGCTTATTAAAGAAACCATGATAAAGAAGGGCATTATAAGGATTCTTAAATCACCTAAAAATGTAGACTTGAGAAGCCAAACTCAGAAAGAGTTAGTGAAAGATTAAAAAGGAACAGCTAAACCAAATGAAATAGTGGAGACATGTGACAATATGGGTATCAGTTGTAGAGGTTATCGTGCTCCCTCTAAATTGTGGTTTACAAATCTTAAATGTCATAGAATATGTGCATTTGGTTTTCCTCGGCCTCTTGTAGTTTCAATTGCTAGGACAACTATGAATCATAGGATTCCATATGTTTTTGGAGAGTACATCCATATAAAAGGATCTATGCCCTATGAAAAACATAAAACAAAGGATTTTTTTGAATACAACACATTTAATAATATTTGGATTCATCTTAAAAGAGTCTAGATTGCAATGGTCCAGATGTATAAATTTACTGTCCAAGAATGTGGTGGTATTTTGAAGTTTGCACTGAAATTGGATGAAGCACACATTCAAAAGGGACAAAAGATAGAAAGAGTCAACATATGTATCATGAATAGGGCATTGGATTACAGTAGTGGTACGGGACAAGAACAACAGTTTAAGATACAATCCGAGATGGAGCTTTGGTGGATTGGTGCAGCCCAAGTACCAACTCAAAGTCATGAAATCTTGAAATGGTTATTCTCTCATATAGGTATTCCTGATATTATAAAGTCTCAAAGTGAAGGTGAAATGTTGATAGTCAATGGTGTTGGTAGTTTTAATATTGAATGGCATATGAGTGCTGACTTAAAAAGTATCAAATGTATGCTTGGATTAAGTAATGGGACCAATGCAAAATATCCTTGTATTTATTTCATGGAGAGTTTGGGATCCAAAGAATGGAGTACTTTACGGCCAGCAAGAAGAGCCCCAACTCGGAACTCTATAGATTTGAGCAAGTTCAAAATGTGGATGGCTTGAGGGATCCTATTCTCTCAATCTCTTTGAGGAACGTTCATATTTGTACATTACATGTAGAGATTAGAATAATTGATAAGTTTCTTAGATTGCATCTTGACTATGCATATTCAATAAAACCAGTATCTTTCTCAGATGGCTACATTGATAAATGTCAGGCTTTATTGTCAAAAATGGGTTTTCATGGAGATCAAGTTTCCCTGAGAAAGAATTCAATAGCCTCATGTAAAACAAGATAGGTCTTAGTAGATGTCTCTATGGGGGGTGCAAAAGCTAGACAATTTCTAAGAAATCATACTGGTAAACAAATGAATGCATTGTGGGAGTGCTGGAGAGAGTTGTGTACAATCACAACAAATGTGGCTACCACACCATGAATTGCATTCCTATGAATGAAGGTTTGGAGACACTTTGACATATTTTTAAAAATGCTCAGGGAACAAAAGATAATATCTAACTATTCGGAAGAGTACAAATGTTTAATTGTGAATCTTGTTCAAGCAATTAAGGAAGCTTGGGGAGAAAAGGATATTACTTTCTACTTGGTAAGATAGACATAAATTTGAACCTTTTTGCTTTGAGAAAAAGGTTTAATGATTTAAACTTATTATTGTTTTTTGGGTTGTCACAACATATTCTTCTTGTTCATGGGCCTTATTTTGTGGAAGAGAAAAGGCCCCTAGAAACTTAAAGTAGCCAATGTATGGAGAAATCTCACTACCAAGCACGTATGTGTTTCTTTCAGAGCACTAGACATGTAGGAGGAGCAACAAAAACCAATGCCCTTCAGGAGTTATTCAATTGGTTTTTTCAAAGACAAATTCAAAGATCGAGAACACAATAAATGCAGTGGAATCTAAAATACCAATACTATTTTCAAAATATTATATACATGACTAGCTTTTAAGAGCCTTTACATCCTCATCCTCCCCAGGCATTTTTCCTCTATAACATAAAAAATTTCTTCTCTTGTATCCAACTATGGATTTGATATTTGTTTTGTTTGCTGCTAAACATAAGATGAGTATGCAAGGAAGTATCCAGCCCTAGAGGCAGAGAAGCTGGGACCATAACCAAATATTCTAATGGCTACTTTGTTTTCCAAAAAAATAACTTTGTGTGCATTGTACTTCAAACCTGAGTATCCAAGAATCCTTATAAGTGCTTTAACACAGACAATTGGCCATGAGGCCTCCTCTGAGAAAGTGCTATGCAAAACCAACAAAATATTGGGATCAATCTTCAATATATAATGCCCAATTGCAACATCCTTTAGGGAACTACCACCAACTCTCGATCCTTTGGCTCTTCCCAAGAAATTATCCTCATTTGCAATCTCCAACTGTAAAAGCAATAGTCAGATGAAAAAAATGAAAAAATGTATGTGGTTCCACAAAAACAAAAGAATGCATTACCATTTGATTTTCATCACTCTCAAGTTTGCTTAGATTCCATAAACTAATTGATTTCTCCTTGACATCGTTGAGCTTCTTTTCTTATTCTGACTCCTCCCTTTCGAAATTGGAGATTCCAAGCTTCTCTTGAAATTGGTCAAATTATTTGTCATTTTCCTGTAATTCTCTCTTAGCATCTTTAACCTTGCTTAAACATAGGGAAAATGAATTTGATACATCTATAAACTTATCATTGGACATTTGAGTATCTAATTTTACTAATTCCTCCTTGGACTCATTTTCAACATCCACTATGCCTTTTGCATCTACAGATGCCTCTGCAATAACTGCGAAGCAATAATCTTCTCTCAAATTGAAAAGAATTTGGAGATCAAACAATAATATGTACTCCTTGTCTTTAATTTGGAAAGTAGGCAAAGATGGAACAATAAGTCTTGAAGGAGTGTCAGATGGCTGATCAACCTTTATAGTGGTCTCTTCAATTACTATCTCTGCTCTGAATTCAACAACATCCAGGTCCTTTGCAACCAATGCTTCCATCTAGGTGTCTAGTTGCACCTCAACATCAACTTCATCTACAATCTCTTTAAGAAGGCAACAACTAGATAATTTTTAGGTTTCTTTATGCTTTTCATCAGATCTTAGAGGGTATGTCAAAAGGGAAAATACAATGAATGCAATAGACTTAAGCATAATCTTGCATTCTTTTGGGTGTAAATAGCATAACTCAGGTGCATAAAATCTATCAAGAGGATGATAACCACATTTCTTAGTAAACAAGGACTTCTTAGTGCCTGACCTTCCAATTGGGGTGTGAACATACTCCTTGGAATCCAACTAAAAAATAGGATATGCCAACTCTTCAAACTCTGCAAAATCTTCTTTGGTAAAGTCATTTGAGAAATTAAGAACTTGATCAAGGTCCCACCCTGGATTGAAAATCTCCCTAGCTGTTGGATAGAAACCAATGTCAATATTGTTTTCTGTGAGAAAATCCAAAAGCTTCTCAGAGGCTGTGACATCTATAATTTGAGAAAACCTTGGGATTCTCACAGGAGACTTTGAAGCCTTTCCCTTCTTTCGATCCTTGCTTGAACCTTTAGTTGTCACAGAAAAATGAGATGCTATTGAAACATTTGAGGCAATTGACTCCTTTATCATTGTGGGCTCAAGGACTCTTTTTCTCTTCATAAATGTGGAGATAGACATGTGTGACATCTCTGTACCAGACATCTTCTTGAGATTCAATAGCTCTAGACTGCTTGCCTATACAACACGAATATCAAGGCATAAGCTTTTTGAAGTGGTGCACTCACTCCATGTTGGAGGATCTAGGAATACGGCACAAATAAGAGCCTTTTGGAATCTCCAAACACCAGTATCGCGCAGTTTCCATGAGAGTAGGAAAACGAGTGTTGGATGAGTTAGGAATAAGACGCAATAGGAAGAAAATCAAAAGCTTTCTATTTATTTTCTCACGCTCTATTGGACAAGTTAGGAATAGCTAGGAATAGGACGTGATATTATTGTGCCTACAATGAGGATGACCTTGACGGAGGGGGTGATGGAGTATGGACGGAGGGTGTGACGGAGTATGGACGGAGGGGGGTGACGAGGAGATTGAAGCCGGAGTATGGATGCAGGGTTTGACGGAGGGGGTGATGCAGGGGGTGACAGAGGGGGTGTCGTTAATGAACAAGGAGACAAAGGGGGTGATGCAAGGGTTGACGGAGCAAGTGACGGAGATAGTTTGACGCAGGAGGAAATGGAGAAGAAAAGTGCGTGAAAAAATTTGGGTGGCCTTAAATAGGCGTGAGGGGGGGAACATGGAACATTTGAGAAACCCTAATCAAACAGTCAATGAGACATGACACATGGAGATCAACACATGAGAGTATATAAGAACTTCTCAATTGGCACGAACACGATTTCACACCTTACATCACGACTGCCATTTGCCCAACCGTTTTGAAGTATCTGACCAACAGAGGTGCCATACGTCCAATGTTAATGATGTCAAAAGCTGCTGAGTTTTTTGAAACAATGCAATAGAATACTTCAGCAACTTAAGCAAGAACCTTCATCGTGTTGTATGGTGCTCACTTCTCCAAAACAATGCAATATCATACATCAAAACTTTTGCAACATCCTGAGTCGCGTCATATATCGGACTTCACTGCACTACGACCGGGAACTCGTGCATTCGTGTTGCATCGGAATCTGCCAATACGAAGTGATTAGGGAAAAGCAAAACTCAAATTCACTCTATTGCATTGTATTGGTCTAGCCTTTATTGCAAAGCAAGGAGGAGGAGTTCACATGGCATGATAGGAGTCAATTGTCTTCATGTTTAGCTTCCTTATCTTTGTTGAGATTGAGAGAGGCAGAGATGGAGTGAGGAGAAAGCATACTCTCTTCTTCTTCATTCATTCATTCTCACTTAACCACACACATAGAGTAAGTGTATACAATAGTACTAAGGTTCGTAGGACCATTCACACTGGGTCTAAGACCACCGACTTATTTAATGTCCCACACATGCTGATATAGCTAGACAAAGGCTAATGTTGGTCATACATACTAATAGGAGAATAGTATGAGCTTGATATGCTAACACTCCCCCTCAAGCTCAAATCATCTGATGAACGCCAAGTAGTTGTCTAAAACTACTAAAATTATCTTTACCCAAAGACTTGGTAAAGATATTTGCAACCTCTTCATTAGTCTTCACATGCATAAGATCTACTCTCCCTGCAATAACCATCCTCTATGTGTTTTGTCCTAGCATGTATACTGAATTCGTTGCCAGGAGTACACTACTGAGATTGTCACATAATAAGGTCACTTGAGCATCCACCTGAATATCCAAATCAGCCATAAGCTTGAGCAGCCATGAAATCTCACATGCTACCAATGCAGCACCCTTGTACTCTGCCTCAGTACTAGAAAATGCAATTGTTGGTTTCTTCTTACTGCTCCAGCTGATCATGCCACTTCCAAAGCCAAAATCATAACCACTCGTAGATTTGTGATCATATGAGCATCTTGCCCAATCCGCATGTGTATCCAACTAGTTTCAAGGGCTTATCTCTCATATAGAACAACCCATAATCTACAGTGGACTTAACATATCTCATAATCTACCTAACAACATCCAAATGTGGCTTCCTGGGCTTCTGCATAAACTAACTTATGAGCCCAACTGCATAACTCAAATCAGGCCTAGTGATGGTCAAGTAGATCAGACTTCCAACCATCTTCCTGTACATAGTCACATCCTGAATTTCAGCTCCAGTGCTAATGTCCAGCTTGACATTCTGATCAAGGGGTGTATCCAATGGTTTGCATTCAGCCATGTCATACTTCTTTAGCATTTCCATGGCATAATGTTTTTGCATCAGCCATAAACCATTTTCAGCCTTGATTACCTCAATACCCAAAAAGTACTTCAACTCACCGAGATCTTTCATGTCAAATTCAGATTTCAGCATCTTCATTACATGCTGTATGCCCAAGTCATCATTACTAGTGATTATCAAATCATCAACATATATGACCAGCACTACCAGGCCACTGTCAGTCTTCTTTGTAAATAGGCTATGATCAGCCCTACCAACAAAAAATCCCAACCTCTGCAAGTAGTTACTGATCCTAGGATGCCAAGCTCTCGGAGCCTGCTTCAGCCCATACAGTGTCTTTTTCAGCTTGCATACATAATGCTGAAAATTAGGGTGAACATACCCTTCTGGCTGAACCATATAGACATCCTCTGCTAAGTCACCGTTAAGAAATGCATTGTTAACATCCATCTGCTGTAATTTCCAGCCTCTAGCAGCAGCCAAGGCAATCACAGTGCGTATGGTTGCCATCTTGGCAACAGGGCTGAATGTTTTCCTCATAATCAAGTCCATACTGTTGGGCATACCCCTTAGCAACCAGCCTGGCTTTGTACCTTTCCACACTGCCATCCGACTTGCATTTAATTTTGTAGACCCATTTGTAGCCAGTGGTATTTTTTCCTTCAGGCAGCGGCACAAGATCCCATGTCTTATTTTCAGCCAAGGCATTCATTTCTTCATCCATGGTTACACACCAATTCTCATTTTCCACTGCTTCAGCATATGTACCTGGTTCTTTGATCTCCATCACTTTTGTCATGTAAGCATAATGCTTTGCAGTGTAGCCACTATATGTCAACCTGTCAACAGGGTATCTGACCCTTTGTGAGCGTCTAAGTTGTGGTGCACTGCTCGATTCCCCTCTCTCATGAGACGAAATGTACCTGCTCTACCTTGCGCCAGGCGTATAGACAATTGGAATACCAAGTTCACTGTCTAAATTGTCAGTAGACTCATATCCAGAAGTCATTATAGAGCACTGCTATAACAGGACCTAGTAGTCAGACAACATCCGCATGGACAGGGAGATTGAGGAGCTCACCATCCACTGACACCAGTATGTCAGTGTGAGGGGGAGATATGATGTCGCGAACAAAGGAAAAGAGAAAGTTACTGAGGATGTATCTGGGATGATGACACCTGGTATCTTTTTGCCATCATGAACCACAAGAGGCACTTTGCCTTTATGCTCAATGCTATGCTGCGTGTCATCACCTGTACAGACATATCCATTTTTTTCAGCCACCATATCAATGAACCAATCACCATGAGGAGTCATATGGTTCGATGCCCCTGAATCAATATACCAAACTGCATCATCAGTGGATTTTTCAGCAACTCTATCTTTTACATACTGGATGGCAAACAATCTATCTCCTGAAGTATCATCTGCCTGACTAGACGTAGCAAAGTGTCCATGTTGTTTGCCTTTCTAATTGGCCTGCTTCTTCTAGTAGTCCTTGGCAATATGCCCATACTTCCCGCAGTAATGATAATCCTTATCCTTGTTCGGATTGTCAGATGGATGCTGCTATTGCCAGGAGCCTCTACCTCTAGGGCTAGATCTCCCCCTACCTCTAAAGTTTCCACCACCTCTTGCATTCGATACTTGCTGGTTGTTATTGCCATAGGATGCATTTTGTTGGCCTCCTCTGCCAGATCCATAGCCTCTACCACGGTTTCCACGGCCGCATTGATTGGAATAGAAAACTGCATCCTTGTTTCTAGAACTGCTAGATCCTGTAGCCAAGCCAAGCTTAACCTCTTCATGGATAAGCAATGCAACCAACTCATTGAAATCAGGCATTTCAGCCCGCACAGACAAAGAGGTGTCAAAAGACTTATACTCAGGCCCCAAGACATTCAAAGTCATAGCAACCATGTCTTCATCTTCAACCTGTGAACCAATAGCTACCAACTGATCCGCAATGGTCTTAACCTCTGTGACATAATCTTGTATAGATCTACTCTTCCTCTCCATGTTGTTGAACTTCTGCTTCATTTGTATCTTCCTAGCACTTGTGGTTATGCCATAATACTTGACCAAAATGTCCCATGCATCCTTAGGAGAGCTGCAGTTCATTATCTGCATTACCATGGCATCTGAGATACATAAAGAGAGCTAGTGCAAGACTCTACGAGCTCTTTCTGTCCAAGCTCGGTGTAATCGTCTCTGATCAGCTGTAGGTCAATCTAGGAGCTCACATTCAACTTCCGCTCCAGTCACCAACTCCCAATAGCCTTTCCCTATTAAGAATTTCTCCATGTGGAACTTCCATATGGCATAATTGTTACTCTCAAGCTTTTCCCCCACTATCTGGGTTATGTTGTCAGTCCTCTCTGCATTAGCCATGTTGTACTAGACACTATTTAGTCACTGCTTGACTTCCTACAAACCAACAAGTATGACTGACCAAGTTCAATCCTCAACTATTTATGACAATTTTTTGCAATTAATTGCAATAAAAAAACAGGGTATTTCAGCCCAATGACAGCTCAAAATAGTCCACAACCAGTGGTCTAACTCATAAGTATAACAGTCAATACATATGCTTTGGAGTTGCTTCAGCTTAAACTCCCGCAACCTCACTGCCAGGGTAAATACATACAGTCTGAAAAATATAAACTGTTAGTGACCAACAGCTTATTCAAAGCCAAAACTGAGTCATATACATGTCATACATGTCCCAAACCTTCATAGACAGCTGCTAGTACATGTAGCAGTCCAAACATAACCATACGGGCACAAAACAGTACATAGACAGCAAGTAGAAGTGTCAAACTTCCTCCTCATAGTGAAAGCGGAGTTTTGAGCCCAGGATGTGCCTAAAATTTTCCAAAAAATTCAAAATTTAGGGGAAAAATATTTAACATCGAAGGCGGCGGCTGCAACTAGGACAATTTTAAGCACCAAGTGAAAGACAGCTTTTAAAAGGCGCCCGAGCAACACTTGTGGGATTTTGATAATTTTTTCGACTGCCGTACAGGATGCCGGGAGTTGCTAGTCAGTGCGGGATGATGAGATGGACGCGTAGGATTTTTCAGAGGCTGAAACAGAGTCCGGACGAGGAAAAGGCCAAAAATTGGCCAAGATTTGAAAGGGTGGACAAATTTAAGACGAAAGGGGGGGTGCCCTTTGGGACTAACCCCCCCCCCCCCCCCCCCCCCCCCCCCTCATTTTTTTCAACAATTCATGGAGATATGGCGGCAGCAGCAACGCGGTGCAAATTCCACCCCCCTCCCCCCCCCCCCCCCCCCTCCCACATCATGATTGGAGGCTGCAAGTACCCCATGGAATCGACATTGCCCACCAACTTCTTCCTCTTGCCTGACTCTATCATTGGTCTTTGCGTGGGATATGGCTGTCTGGATAAAGATATCAAAATCTAGTCTTTCTCTCTCCTCCCTCTCTCTCCCCTCTATGGGCTGTTCATGTGCACTATCTTGAAGGAGGAATCGGGAAGGGGGTTGAAGGAAGCGGTGATGGAGATTGATGGAGATGCTGCAAATTGATGTGCAGCATTGGATTGAGAGCAATGGAGGCTCCGTCTGCTGGTTATGCAGTCATTTAAGGCATCTCGGGTTTCGTAAAAACACGGTATGACCATGTTTATGAAGAAAATGAAGGATTTTTGATAGTTTATGATGATAATTATGTTCTTATTGGATGAAAATTTGTTTGTGTGCTAGTAGCATCATGATTAATTATTGTGTATTAGAAAATTTTGATTTTGCAATGATTTACATGCTTTATTTAATTCCCGTAAACCCGAAATGCGATTTTTAAGCGGTAAAATGGTAGTTTATCCGTTTCAGGTGGGTGAAAGGTGTTCCCATGGGGAAAAAATGGAAGATAAATTGAATGTTAGTATGCTAAAGTGATTGGAACAAGAAAAATCAGAAAATAGCACATTTTATTGACAAATAAATCAAGAAAATTGAGAAAATAAGGGAAAAAATAGAAATGCGTCTTACAAAAATAAGGAAAAATATAATGATTGTTTGTGGATGTGTGGTAGTGGCAAAGCGTGAGGTTTAGCCTCATTTTGCCCTATCTCCTTGTCAAAGTTTGTGATTTACCGCTTTTCATATATCAAAACATGACAAAATGAACCTCTACACCTATGCAACGAAAGCAATACCTAACCGTAGGGGGTTGGGATGTTTGAATGGTGCGATTTGCGTGCTGATTGTTGCTTATTTTCTGATGCATATGATGACATAGAGGTTTTTGTATTTTAATTAAGAGGATAGTAGCACGGGTGTTGTCTCGGTGCTATCCTTACATCGTCGCAACGAGTTAGGGAATGAGCATTGGAAAGCCTGGTTGTGCACAATACGTTTCTGGTTGAAAATTATGTTTGAGCACTTTAGGATCATCCACTTTTGCATGTGCATGTCGATCATGGTATCAGAATACAAAGGACTGGATGCATAGCACCTGTTTTCGATTATGATGACCCACGCTTGAGTGTGGAAAGGCATCCTAAGGCGTAGGATAGACATTCGTTTCTTGGGGAATTACTTGGTAAGGACACATGGTATCTCCTGTAATATTTTCAAAATGAAAGAGTGGAGCTTGTTCGTTTGTTCTATATGTTGAGCAGCGCATCAAGGGGCTAATCCCTGTGATGTAGGAGAGCTGCAGTGGGGCCGCGATGATTCCACCAAGAGGTTTCCTCCCATGTATGTGATTATCGTGGCATTTATTGCCAATGTGTATGGGTTCTCCCTCTGTGGAGTTTATAGAAAGGGAAACGTTGGACTACAAAACTATAAACACATAGATTAGGCTTTAGGATAGTTTGTCTATTATGAGCATGAGGTTCGACTAGTGCCATAGCCAGTGCCGGCCCATTTGAGGTCCCATCAGTGGTGCGTCTGCCGGGAGCTGCCAACATGTGGTGGTTCTCGAATCTAGGGTTTTCAGGGACCAAAAAGTTGGTTTATGTCCTCTGACAAGGAACATCGAGCCGAAATACAAAAAGCAAAACGTGTTGAGAGGGCTAGACGGCGGTTGGAGATTGTAAGTCATTATTCTCCTCAAAGGAGTAGCCCGATACACATAAAAAGCAGTGGTCTTAGTAACCCAACTGGTGCACTGTCCTTTAGGTACAGGAGGAAGCACAAGTTATTTCTCTCTTCCACCAAGTCAACCCACTTCAAGTGGGGGTGTGATTCCATCAGTCCAAACTCCTATTGTCAATCCGATTGTCGTCATGGCACAACCCATTGAAATTCTTGCAGGGACGCCGAATCTGCCAGCTTCAGGAGTTCCTTTGCCCATTTTTAATGGGTTAGTTGAAGAAGATGTGGAGTTTCACGTTTGTGAATTCCAAAGATTAATGTTTAATTACCGCATCCAAGATGAGGGACATCTTATGATGTTCTTTAACATGACGTTAAAAGGTAGGGCTACAGTATGGTATCATAGCATAGAGACTGGAACCATCACTACAATTGACCACTTTTATGCAGCTTTCTAAGGAGAATATGCCCTTGAAAGAGGTGGCCAATATTGGTTGCATATTTTGAATGTAACACGCCAAGACCCCCCATGAGAATGTGAAAGCCTATGCCAAGAAGCTTAAGGAAGTGTTTCATAAGTTACAAACTTACATTCCTATTCCGTCGGCTGCCCAATTGCAATACTTCTTACATGGATTGGATTTCAATATTCAGGTACAATTGAGCAGTGTGGCTTTGGCTGATATAGACACCGCCATCACACGGGCAGAAGGAGTAGAGTCATGATTACAGACGACCTACTCCTCTCGAATAAATCTTAATGTGGGTCTAGTACTTGGAGGCAATTTACCATTGACAAATGGAAGTCAAGGGATGCCTATGAATAACCCTAATGGGAGAGGAAGCATGGTTCAAAATTTACATTTGCTGTCAACTCCTCCCAGTGTGACTATGCCTATGGCTAGTGAGTTGGCTCCACCAAATGTTGGAGGCCAAGCTTCAAACCCTAATGTTGTTCCTGTGAGTCAACAACCAATGCCCAATTAAATTGTTAGGCCAATGGAACGACGGATAGATGACCAAGGCTATGAGTCGAGTGCCTCTAATGTCCTTGGCAAAGTTAAGGATATGATGAAGCACTACACTGACATGATTTCTGAACAATATCGACAAATAGCTATTGACGTCAATTTCGTGAAGAAGCAGCAGAATCTGATAGGGAGTCGATGCCCTGAAGAGGGTGGTCCCTCAAGATTCAACTGTAAGTGGTGTGGTGGACAACATTTCCCTAGAAACTGTCCAAATGTTAAATGTGATATTTGTGAGAAGTCAGGCCACTTAGCCGCTACCTGCTGGAGTAAGATCAGTTCTCTCCAACAAGGGAGTAAATAGCTGGGTCCAGTTAATCATAGAGCACAAGGTAATAACCCCCAGTAAAATGATGGACCAAGACAAATACTGCAAAGGGGAAATACCACTATAGAGGAGTTGCCACAAGGCAATGGAGTCAGTCTGTGGGAGCTTTTGCTCAAACGCCAAGACCCACGGACCGCTTATTGATTCAAGCGTTCCAAGCCGAGCACTAATGGCTACCTCTCACATAGCCGACGCACCATCCATATCTACGGGTGTAGTGAGCTTACCTCCGTGCCGTTCGAGTTACCTCCTCTCCCGCACACTCCGGTGGCTCCACGATCCAAGTGCAAGCTTCAAGCAAGCTCCATCCTCAAGCTCCACGCTCCAAGCTCCATTGCTGTGAGCAAGACAAGACAAGAGAAGAGAAGAGAAGAAGAGAGGAGAAGATGGAGAGCTTCTCCTCCTCGGTCCCTCACCCTCACACTCTCACTCCCTCACACTCTCACACTCCCTCTCTCAAGCACAAGCTCAACCAAGCAAGAAGAAGAAGAAGAAGAAGAAGAGGAGAGCTACTTTTGGCCACACACAAGAATGAGCTTCTCATTCACTTTTCAACTTTATATACAAAACCCTAAATCCCTTTTGGGCGGTCATCCCCTTTTCCCCTTTTTACATGGCCGACCGTAGCCTTGGCCCTTTTTCCCATTGTCCTTCTATCTTCCTACCTTCCTTTCCACCGCCCATCTACATTTACAAATTGCACGGGTGAGAGCCCGGTGCTCTTTTACAAGATTTCAGGGTGTGCCTTTTTATTTTAAAATGCGCCTTTCCCCTTTTGCCTTTGCCTTGGACTTTTAAGGTTGCCCTTGCGCTTTTGGCCTTTTCTCCTTTTCTTTTTTCAGTCGGGCTACATTTTTTTCGCCTTTGCCCTGCGTCTTTTCCACTTCCTTTTGCTTTCTTCGTGTTGGGGTTAACATTACCCCCCTTCTAGACGAGTGCCAGTCCCATGGCACTCACCGTCGTAGGTAGCAGGCTGTAGCATGCACCGAAGACGTGGGTGACAAGGATGCCTGTGGTTTCCATGGGGGAGTGTTGGTGGTGGTGTGGCAGAAGGTCCTGGGGGCCTGTTGGTGGCCAGGATGGCTGGTGGAAGGTTGTTGGAGTTGGTTGTAGGGCTATGCTGTGTTGGGGATTGCATTGATGGTCAACACACATGTTGGTTTGTTGGGGATTCTGCACATGTCGATTCTTTGCGGACTTGTCGGATGGTAAGGGATAAGCATTCAGAGTTGGGTGTTGATGAAGATCGAGCGACACTTTCTGTGGAGTCTTCAACACCTGCAATTTGAAAACCTCTCGTGTGGTCTCTCCCTAAGGGGTAGTGCTAGTCTTCTCATCGTGCACAAGACATAGTTTGATTAGTTTGGGAGACAGGTCAAACTCTAAGCAAGCCTAGAGTATTGTCCTGCACTTGAGGACCCAAACTGTGGATATACTTTGGTGCAAATATTATGTGAGTGCTCATGCATACTTAGATATTACATAGTTAGAAGACCATGGGCTAGTTTCTCATAACAATTCGTGGATGAAGCAAAGTTGTCCATGTGGAGAAGGAGTACGCGTGAAGGCATATTAGACATCCTTTGCATTGTGACTGCACGATGTAGCATAATGGAATACAAGGACACCACACTTTCAGTAGCTGGAAACTATTGGACTTGCTTGATGAGTACGGTGTACTTTTCATGGCCAATCGTGCGGTGCTTATCACCACTGATTGCAATGGTACTAAGGCAGAGTGCAAAAGAAAATTGTGCAAGTGGGTCAGGGTGACAGGTCTAACCCTAGGCAAGACATGCTCCCCAGGTATGTCCTGCCCTTGATGTGCCCTGAACCATTGTGGGTGAGTGTAGGGGGCTAGGGGACTAGGGACGAAGCCGGTCGACCAAGGTCACCCGACGTACCTAATTTGAGGACCCCTAGGTGCTGTGCTGTGATCGTGGGTGCTTCTTATTTTTTCATTCATTTCTTTTCCTTTTCTTTCTTTTTCTTTTTCTTTTTCTCTTCTCTTTTTTTTTTTTTTGGTTGTGCCTGAGTACAACCATTACAATATGTTGAGGCTATCAGTCTTTCAATGGGTTAGAAAATGTCAAGCTTCGAAGGCTCAGAAAATGAATAGTACAATGATGATGGTGCCCTAGCCTCGTTGTTAGAGAAGCAGTTGGCGAAAGGGGGAGATACACTTGAGATTTTGCAACCCTCCTTGCGGCACATGCGATGTGGGTACAATTGAGGTAACGACTACCATGAGCCAATTATAGAGCTTGACCTAGAAAGGGGGCGTGTCCCATGAAAGAGAGCGGTTGGCAAGGGTGCTTTTGGCAGCGTGGCTGTGTCACGGCTCGTTGTGGGGTTGTGGGTGTTGCGGTGATTGGGCATTGAACATTTTCGCACAAGGACCTGTATTATCGTGCATCCACTTGTCGCTTCATGAGAGCATATGCATTGTGTATGCCGCAAGTATAATAAACCAGTGCAATGCAAGGAGACATCACTTATTTGAATTCTATGGTGTTGACTAGACATTTCTCACCTGCGCTTGATTAGCTTTTTCTTTTGATAAAGGCGTAGCATATATTAAATGCAGATATGATAAGTTCATACAAGTCAGGAACATGTCAACACTTAACAAGTCGGGAACACTCAACCATTAAAAAAAAAAAGTCCTGGCCAGTTATCATTTGATAAGCCCCTTATTCATTATGGGCTACTCGATTTGTACGAGGCGGGGCGAGTCTGGATGGCCGGGTGATTGGGGCTCTGCTGGTGTGGGACTCCCGTGGGGGTGAGTAGGGAACATGTCGGCCGGGATATGAATGGTGTAATCCCGGCTCGCTACCGTCTCCAGAATTTCTTTAAATAATTCATTAAATTCTTCTTTTTCCCGAGCTACCCTTTCTGCCTTTGAGCGTCTGGGGCCCGAACAGGAGCTAGGAGTGCGTACTACTAGTGTTGCGGCCCGTTGCGGGTTTCGAGTCTCGACCTTCTGGACTTGCGGGTTCTTCGGCCTTCGCCCTGGGCAATGTCGCTTAGGGCCCCGCTTCTTGGCATACCTCTTGATGGTGGGCACATAGCGCTCTGGTGGAGGGGCGCGTGCCACATGCTCCCGCCTTCTGCGAAGAGCGTCTTTGCAAGCCAACTCTCCATGATTCTCCATGCGTTCCGCCAAAAGAGGAACCCTGCAAGGTGCGAACCAAGGGTTAGACCTTGATATAGGAGACAACTTGTTTGCATGGAAGGGATTTTAGTGTGGTTTATGAAGCGCATATGACAAGAAGGGGAGGGGTGAGACATGCAGTGTTTGTTGTAGGGGAATGGTCCCCATGCTGATGTTTGCGTTGCCTCCAGTCATTAGCGGATATTAGTTTATGCTAAGTCACGTGGACTGGTTGTCGTGGAGTGGGACAGGGTACTTCCACGGGAGGATAGACCAAAAGGGAAGGTGTATGGGAAGGGACTACCACCTGTCTACACCATCAGAGTTGTTGGTCAAGGTCTCCTATGGTGGCAATATGGGTTGCATGCCGTTCACTTGGAGGTGGGGCTGGTCACACGACTTTTAAAAGTGTGATGTGAGGAGGACCTGAGGAGCTTAGCCTGTCAAACCCGACTCCTCTCCCTGCGCTTGACTATCATTGCTTGTGTGTGTTGATATTGTTTATACATGGTGACACAAAAATCAGTGTTTATTTATATACATATCTATGAATCCATGTCACATCACAAGGATAAGAACCAAGTGTAGAACTCGGGGTTGTACCGGAGCATGGCACACGCATCTAGTATTCGTGGCAGCTGACTTAATACTGATAGATATTTTGCTACATCGAGTAGCATGGAACCCTGACCGAGTCTATTGGCAATATGTAACTCCTCTTCGGTGAGAACCTTATCAATCAAAGGGCCCTGTAGCCTAGTCCCAGCCAAGTCCGCACCCCAAATGTCAGTGAGCACTCGAAGGGAAGTTGGTGCCACGTAGGTTGGGTCTCTTTGAGACCGCCATTTGGCCAATCGCTCTTCTGAGACCGTCATGATCTGAGCCCCTAGTTTGGCCATTACGACGTGGCTTTCACACCAACGCCGCTCAAATTGACTCTGGCCTGCTGACAATCGCTTTAGTAGCTCTAGGTCTACGAGATTCGATCGGCAGAGCACTTCATTGAACGTGACGGTTAAGCGTAGTTCATCAGCCTCCTCTTCAGGGATGAGTCGCATCTGTTCATGCAGGAGCCTGTCGTAGTGCCCGTTAAGATGTTCTTGTTCTTCCCATGATAGAGGAAAGGTCAAGTACTCTCCAAGCTTCTCCTTGGGGATCGTGCCCACGTCCGCAAGGACGTAGACACGTGCGACCACTTTGAGCTTAGCCTCTAACTCAGTTAAGCATTCTGCGAAATTTCTATGTTCAACGAGGGCTTGCTCGGTTGCTATCTCATGCAAAGTTCTAAGAGTTTCCTTAGGCTTTAGCATGGCTTGGGGCTCAGGCCTAGATGAGCAAGATTGGTCAACGCTAGGATTCCTTGTGCTCTTGGGGTTCTCACATTTCTCCTGAGGTTTTATTGTTATTTCGTCATGGTTCTTCTCGGATGTGACTGGTATAGATTTGTCACCCTGTTGTGACAGCGTTGTATCCACTCTTGATTGATCAATGTGAGTTCTATTGTCAGTGGATAGAGTGTTGCAAGCAACTGTTGATGGCAACAGTTGCTTTGGTTTCTCAGAATACAGGGATGTGTCGGGGGTTTCACCGCTATTCGGAGAGGCATCAATGAGTTCATTGGTGGATGGACTTGAGGCTTTATTCATCGGCTCTTCGGCGCTCTTCGTCTCAATGTTCTTGGGGTCCACAACCACCTACAACTGTTGCTGTTTTCTCTGCTTTCTCCTCTTTTTCTTGGTCAATGAAGGTGCCTCTCTCGACGACTCAGGACCCTGGGCTATATCGACCGTTGATGTGCTTGGTCGGGCCTCAGCATTTCCCTTCTCTAGTGTGTCCTTATGGGACATAGCCACGGTTTGCTGAATAGCCTTGCCCGATTGTGAGGGCACAACTGCTACCCTTTTCGGAGAGTCTAGCTTTTCAACCAACTCCCTTGCGTTTAACTCCTCCATCCTAGGCTTTAGGCACTTTGAAAGTGCTGGAGTTGTCGAGGGATTTGGTTGCGACACCTCCTCCACAGGTAGACTACTAAGGACACGTTCCACAAGGGGCATTGTCACAGCCAAGGGCTGTGACAATGACCAGTAGGGGAAACCCTGATTCAGGTCAGTCCTAAGTGGGAACGGCCAGAATACTTCGACTAAGTGGCAGACGTGGAAAGTCCTGGATTGCAAACCCCGTAACATTCCATGGGAGTGCCAGGCGGAGCTTTCTAGATCTCCTTTCCGATAGGATGCTAAGACGTGTCCCAAAGAGGATAGGTGGACACGTTACATTGCCGCAAACACACTCCAAGAGATCCAAAGGTGATGTACCTGGTGCACTTCCCATGGGAACAGTGCATACTCTATGCAAAGGATCCACATGGGCCAGACACCTACTTACCACTTTTTGGTGATTCTTCCCTGTCTGAAATACCATGAGCTGTTCTAGAGGCACCCAAGTCATGTCGGATCCCTCGATAGAGTATGTGCATGTAGCAATGGTTCTCACAAAGTCTTCCAAAACCTGAAGAGGGGGATCCAACGATGAGAGCACACTTTCAAGGTTGAAGTTCTTAGAGAAAACCTAGAATATCTTGTCACCCTAGTTGGCAAAGATAGTCTCATGGATCCACTCATCAAAGTGTGTGCGAGCATCCATCGTAGCAGGTAGGAGGGATGTGGTGGATATAAAGAGATGAAGAGAGAAAGTGTGAAATGAAACAATGAAACAAGAACTAAACTAGTTCTACCTTAAAAACCTTAAGTTTTAAACCATTAAGGGTTGTTCGCATACGATATTTAGTTATGGCTTTACTTACATCTTGGTAAAGTTTACATGCATATGTAAATGTGTTGATGTGAAAAGTGTATAACAAGTGCATAATTTTTCATAAATACCATAATTTTTAAATATTACAAGTTTGTAAGCGACAATATTCTATTGGCCAACAGAATCCAAAAATTTACAAGTGTTGGATATCACAACTTGTGGTGTTGGGAATTTTAGGGAGACTCTACAATTTCTAAAATATGTGGAGTCACACACTTTCCGCTGGTAACAGTATCCTCAGCTCGGCTTTGAATTTTCCTACCATCTAGTTTAAAATAGAAGCTAACATGTGGATTTTGCATTAACATTGTAATTTCCTGGCGCATTATACTCAAGGGCCAATCATCCTCCATTTGCAACACTTGGGGCTCATGGCCCTCACAAATGACAGTAACATCCAGAGCTGCACTTTCATGCATGTCTTGATCAAGGCACAACCATTTACCCTTGAGCATCCTCCATCTACGATACTTGAACACTAGGCATAAAGTTTGTCGTGCGACAAAGTACCTGTAATTGGAAAGGAAAGTTAGCCAATTCATCCCAAAGTAAGATAATAGTCAGCTAAGAGAGAAATTTTTTACTTGAAAGCCATGTCCCTTGTTGTGACTCGACACTCCACTGTGTCAGGACTCTGAGTTATTTTTTATGTTCAAATTTTACCCAGAATCCTTGTTACATAATCCTCTGATGTATTTTTTATGACGTACGTGCTTTTGGTACATCTCAAACCCTTACATTCCTTGAACATGTGTGCAAAAATTGCAATCGGTATGAACCAGCTTAGATGTACATTCTTTGAGCCGGTGCTTGGCTTCATAGAATTCAGTATGTCTACTGAAATTTTTGTGCTACACATGTGCAAAATGTCGCTACTACACAATGGCCATTATATGCTATTGAGATTTGATATGTGCATATACTCAAGGGTTCCATATTCTCGACTCCCCTTGGGTAATATGTACTTGGAGTCATAGAAAAAAACAAGGTTCTCTGCGAGTTGCTTAGCTGTACGCCCCTCAAAGAGCAATCTACCAATTTTGAGGTGGTAACATTTAAAAGAACTAGTGAAACTCTCAACATTTTGCCACTCACAGCAATCCGAAGGGTATACTTCTATAAATACAAGACAAGTTGTTACATAGGTATCATGGAAGTTCTCATTCTCAATGAGTTGCAAATAGTTATTGTTTGCAATGTTTCGTTGAAAGGGCACAGTGGGTGCAATGTATATTTGTTTTTGCATGAATACATATGGTACAAACGCCTCTGTTACAAGGTGAGAATCAACATTCCTTTGTCTAAGAGCTACAATTTTACCCTTCCAGTGCTTTGATATACATCTGCAATTGCAGATGCTTTCACCCTAAAAGCTCCCTTCATACTTGGACGCATATGTACCCAAGACGAGCAATGATAGGTATCATTGATCCAATTCCCTTCTTCATCTTTTCTGTTACGTACTTCTATCGAGAGAATGCTTGTTCTTCTCTCAGGAATTATAACCTATGCGTTAGATGTAAAGAAGTATGTATTAACCCCTAAATAATAAGCATTTTAAGTATGTCTAGTAATCACCAATATGCTATACAATTCAACATGGCATTAAGAGATGTTTACACTTTTGTAAACATACATAAACATCGATATCGAAATACATGTGGATATATACATCAACACAAAGTATAGATTTAATTTCAAGACCACTTTAATTATACCATTTACATGAAATATAATGAAAAGAATAGCACAAGAATACTCAGAGAATTTCGCCAAAATAACTTTGATTATAATGAAGAGGAGTCTAATTTGACTCAATACATTATATGAAATGTGGGTATTATAGAGTAGTTGTTACAAGGATAGCAGCCATATGGCATGCAAATCTTAATAGGCACATTGGATTAACACCTAAGATATTCTAAGACTCAACACATTGTATGTTATATGGATGATATGTTACAAGAGTTTCATGGATCATTGCCAATTGGCATGGAGATCCAAATGGACACATAGGACCAATAAAGCAGAGGATTTTTGAACCATCGACTTCTAGTAGATCCATATCATCCAACACAAAGGAATCATTCACCACATCAAAATAGTTGATGGAGAATTATATGCTTCACCTAAACCTTGTACAATACCTACATGTACAAAAAAACACCTGCATGAATCCCTTTTAACAAAAATACTTGCATGAATCCCTTTTAGCAAAAAATATCTAGATAACTGCATAAATAGAAGCAATACAAAACAGGGCCAACTTACTTATAAGATGATTTGTTGAAGATAAGATTGAATCATTACTAATCAAAACCCATTGCAAATGATGGACATAAGAAAACATAAATCCCATCAAATATAAAAGTCACTAATTACATGAATAAATTTTGGCACCACAAAATATGATAGATTTACCTGTAAATTGAGCTACAGAATCTCTCCTCTACCTTGTGTTAAGAGCTACAACAACAATTGATACTTAAGTTAGAACTAGCATCAAACCCTATTGTAAAGATAGTAGAAAATGGATAATGCGGAGAGGAAGAAAGAGAGAGTTTGTGTGAATACCCGGGAGAGAGAAAGAAATGAGCACCTATCCAATCTTGCCCAAATTGATCTCTACAAAAGATAATTTTGCAAGAGTTAGTATTTACATGAAGGTATATTGAAAAAATAGTAGAAAAGAGGAAACATAAATAGAGAAAGAGAGAGGGAGAGAGAGATAAGCACTTATGCAATGTCACCCAAAATGATCTCTACAACAAAACAACAACAAGGGTTAGAACTAACATTGTGTTGTATTGAAAAGATATCAGCAAAAAAAAAAACCAAACAGAGAGAGAGATTAACACCTTTGCCTCTTGTTCCAAATAAACTCTGCAAGAAAACAACAATTAGAACCAACATCAAATTCTATTGAAAACACAACATAAAAGAGAAACAACACATAGAGAGAGGGGAGAAAGAAAGGAGAGAGAGACGAGCACCTCTGTCTCTTGCCCCAAACAACCTCTGCAATAAAACAACAACAACAGTAAAAAACGACATCAAACCCTATTGAAAAAATAGCAAACAAGAGAAAATGCAAAGAGAGATGGGCACCTATGTTTTGCCCAAAATCTGGAGCTGTGTGGAGAAGAAAGTGCAGAGGTAAGCAGAACTCTCAAAATCCTAATTACTCTCAGCAGGAGCTTCAATGGAGACGAAAATTCACAAGTATAGAGAAGAGAGGGAAAGTGGTCTATTGCTCAACTTTTGGGTCAAACTGATTTCGTAAGAGGGAAAAAAACCAAAATTGAAAATTCTCCAAAAAAAGGGGAGAAATACGAGGTGAGAGAAACTCAAATTTTGTGTACTATTCATTCTCCCTTTTTTTAATCACCCACTACCCCTTTTTTAATAGAAAACCCAAGAGTTGGAGAGAGAAGATTCACCCTCCATGGATGTTAATATCTAGCCTTCCTATTGGTCAATCCAAAAGGCCCACATCTTAAACTATATTATTTTTAAGGGCCCATTTGTGAGTTCATTTTTTTCCTAATGGTTATCGCCATTTTTCATTTTCAGATCCCAAGAATTGGTTTTGTAAATAGTGATCGGACCTTCCATTGGTCCCCAAATAGTATTGGCCATCACTACTCAGTGTTGGCATAGTCCCACATAAATCGGGTTCAAGCCTTGGACAATTGATCTCCATCTTGATCTTCTCACAAGAATTCCTACATGAATAGCCGATAAGAGAAGAGAGAGGGAGGAGAGATAAAGATTGATTTTAGATCTCCCTAATCGCTCCATCATTTGGAAGGCAAAGGTGGAAATTGGAATTTAAAAAATGCAAGAGAAGACTAATGCATTCAATTGATATAGGTATTCTTCACCTCTCTAGTTTGCCCCCTCCCCCTTCAAAAAATGGCATTGTCATGCAGGAACTATTTTTTTCAACCATGAAAAAAAGCCCCCTCCCCTTTGGGGATAGGGAGGCCCCAAGGGTCACCCCCTCTAAAACCTCTTTATACTTCATTTTTTCCCTTCTTGCTCAGGTAGAGCCATCTCGCATGTTTGATGAACAAATTGAAGTTTGAAAGTTTTTACATGTTTGTCTTGGAGTTTCGCAGTGCTTGGAACTCATTCTACTTCATTTTGGAACCTAAAATTTTTACTAAAAATATGTGACTGTTGTGAGGTCTCTGTCTTTAGAAGCGTTTTTAAATCTCGCCTTCCATGGCTACTTAAAATTGTTGGGTTTGCATCCATTGCTTCCAACAAGCTTGTATTTCCACCTCAAATTAACAACATTTGATACATTTTTGGCTCTTTTATTAAAATCTTGCTCTCATTGGTTACCATAGGATAGGGTGCCTCAACGTGCCAAATCCACAAGAGAGGTGCACATATATAAACCATAAAAAAGAGCATCAAGTTGCTTTAAAGAAAATAAACAACAAAACAAAAAATAGCTCTCACCCTATTCCCTGACAAAATCAAGGCATGAAGATCCACAAGGGATAGGCTAAGCATAATTTGACAGATATTTGAAGCTAGTCGCTAAACCCATTGCTCTAACACAGAATGACAAAAAAGAACTATCAAAGAAGTCATCCTAAGTGGTGGTTTGACTTGCCTACATAACCTAGGACAACTGAACCAAGGACTAAGGGTACCAATTTTCAAGCTGATTGGAATAAATTAATTGCTAATAACTGATTCCAATTGATTCTTTGTCTTATTCTGATGGATTTATATGGGTGGAGCATGGTCTAGGAGGTACCATGGTAAGGGCAAGACTAGGTATAGTGGAGGTGCTGGAGCTAGAGATCCATCCTAGGTCCATGCAATTCTAATGTAGGGGATAAGTTGATACTCCTGTCCGCTACTTGTTGTACATAATTGCATTGCACCCTTGTCACTGTGAGTTGCTACTCTAGGTGCTCAATCTTCTCATCTTCCCTGCTAGTAGCATCCAATAGATAGTAGATATGCATTATATGCTTGGTTGTAAGGGCCTCCACATGTATTACTTACACTTTTAGTTGCTCCATTTTGACCTCAGGGGGGGGTCACTCATGAATATATGTATATATAATGTGAGTTCATAATAAGGGATTTTTAAAACACCATTTTTATACATTTTTTATATACAGAAGGGTGTCACATAAAGGGGTTACTTACAGATTAAATAGAAAAGGGTTGTGTTTTATTCAAGAAAAATTCACAGATTAGGATATTTATAAATAGGCCATGAACGCACATTATATAGAGAATATGTATATAGTGAACCCCCCGAGATTTTGACACATAGTTTGAAATTAGGCTACACCTCTTTTGCCTCTATGCATTTGTCCTTGGGCTCCTCCTTGGACTTCTTCTACAAGTCATGTTGCTTCAACACTATATTGGGGGAGAAGCAAACATCTTGGCTTGGGTGTGGGGTCCTGTTATGGCTATGGCTTAGGTCAAAAGAGATAAAACCCCATTGCATTATTCAATCCAAGGTATTTTGACCAATTACAAAATATACTTGTATAAGTATTTGGACTCCAAATTCACATTGGCCACAAGAGTTAAACGTGACCATTTTGTAGCACTTCAACTTGCTCCACAATCTTGTCTTGCTATTGGTCAAGGGCCTTGTAGTGTTTCATGAGTAAAATACATTTGAAGTGCCTATTGAGAAGTCAAAGAAGTCTTGGACAGGGCTTCTTTTGGGAGCTTCATCTTGTCACTCTGAGGGAGATGGGTTCTTCCTTGGTAATGTTCTTATCTCTGGTACCAAAGATTGGCACGAGGGTGGTTCCAAGATATGTGAAGGGTGTTTACAAGGCATGCTCTCTTTATTCTTGAATCTAAGATTTCGGGATGAGAAGAGATCTAAGGCCTCCTCTATCTTTAGCTCCAACATATGTGGCAACTAGAATGGGAGATGGAGCTCATATTGCATTTCCAAGCTCTATGAGCATAACTTGGAGAATAGAGGTTGGAGTGAAGGTTACAGCTTGTTTGCTAAAGTGTTTCTATACCAAGCCAATGGTGAAAGGAGAGGCTCCATATGTGGAAGAACAAGGGGAAGTGGCATTGGGATTAGTAGCTAGTGGAGAAAGAGCCATCAAAGGGAGCTAGGCCAAAGGTTGAGACTAGGGCATCAACATGCAAATCATCTTCTAGATGCAAACCCACATTAAGCCCATCCTGATGAAGAAGGGCCTATGGGCCATCACCATGGACAAGAGAAGAAGCCTCGAGATGCAATCTTGTATTTTCTTTTGGAAAAAAGGAGATGACAAGGCTCAAGGCATTATAAAGCTTAAGTTGGATGATAGCTACATCTATCATGTGGATAACAATGACACATTCTCATAGGGGATTCACTAGTAGTAATAAGGAGACATCACCTGTGTGCAAGAAATATATGAAAATACCCCTTATCTACCCCCTATTTATGGGACCTTCTCTTATAAAATTTACCTTCCTTCCCTTAAATAACCCCCCTCCCTTACACTGACATGGTACCATACGGTAAACCCTAGTGGACCCCCCGGGCACATTCTATGATACATGGAAAAGATTGGATACTCTATTTGGTGCACAGTCAAAGTCCTCAAAGTATGGTCTATTAATTGAAATTTGTAAGGCTGTACATGAAGCCTCATATATCCATGGCATCCCTTTTAAAATACATGGAAAGTCTTCTAGCCTAGCTTGCAGGAAAAAATCTAAAAATGGATGAAGATATTTGTAGTGTCTTACTAAAAATTTTGCCTCCAAATTATGATAATGTTTCTGCCACTTCAATCAACATGCTAAACCCTAAATTGGTTGACATTAAAGCCTCTTTGTTAGAAGAAGAAAAGAAGATTAAATGAAAAAAGGAAACTACAAAAGATGAACAATTATTGTATATCAGTTATAAAAACAAAGGAAAAAAGGACCAACTATTTTGTGACTTTGGCAAAAGGACCGAACATAGTTAGAAGTTTTGCCATGCCAGAAAGGTCTCAAAAGGTCTATCTTGTAGCTTTAAAAGAAGAAGAAGATCATGGAGCAAAGGAAGAACAAGGAGCCCACGGAGCAAAGGAAGAATAGGAAGAAGAAGAAGAAGAAGACCATCAAGAGTAGAAGGAAGCCTCACCAGTCCTTCTATTCCCAATTTTCTGAAAGGCTTTTTTGAAGCCTTGTATAACCTTGCCCTGTCAAGAATCGCGTGGTGGGGGGACTTGCTTGAGTTGCTGCGCCAAACAAACACACACTATATACACAAGAGGAAGCTCACTCAAGAACACAAGAAGAGAGATGGAGGCCAAAAACGTTTTCTTGCTGGTTTTTTCTTTTCTACCACACACTATACAATGTACACAAAGTATAGCTAGGATATAACATAAAGGAAAGTGGCCTACTAAGTCAAACATTGCATAATTGTAACATTACGAAAGCACGTGTGAACTGCCTCTATAAAGGGATAATTGAATTAAGTAAATGACAATTTTTTTTATTTATTATTTCCCTTATCCCCCCAGGCGACTATCATGCTGAAGGGGGAGGGGAATCCCTGTGGATTGCTGGATAGCCTTCGGGCGGATTATGGATAAGCCTACGGGCTGGAATTTATGTATTTCAAAGATAAATATGATAACCTGTTAAAAAGAAACTTGTTTGACATTGCTTTTCTATGTCAAGTGCTATGTTTACGTGAAGGAACCAGTGCCTAACGTGCTAATTAAGGAAGCTGATTGATACATGTCTAACTAAATGTGCTAGGTAATTAAATAACTAAAACAACCTGAGGAAAGTGCGGTGGATGTGGCCATAGGTCCGTCCTACGGATAGGTGGTCCCGGTTTGTAAGGAACTTTTCTCAAATCACGATGGACAGTTAGGAGATCGTCAAAGAACACGAACAACAAAAGCGTTGACCTAGAGTTATAATTGATCCCGATTTACGCTGTTTTAGGGGAACGGAATGGGACTATGCCTTATGGCAGAGAGGTTGAGCTTTGCATCCCTCTCGTTTCCCATTCTCCTTGAACCAAGTGCAGCATGAATCCTCTTCGGACATGGCGTTTCTGCGTAAAGTAGTTCGCTTGGTTTCAACATTAGATGCCGTTAGGAAATGACCAATAAGCAAAACCCTAATTCAGGTCAATCCTAAGTGGGAACGGCCGGAATACTTTCACTACTTGGCAGTTGCGGAAAGTCCTAGATCGCAAATCTCGTAACATTCCATGGGAGTGCCCGGCGGAGCTTTCTAGACATCCTTTCCGATGGACTGCTAAGACGTGCTCCGAAGATAACAGGGGGACACATTACAGTTGGTATTAGAGTGAACCAACGAAGGATTTGTTTTTATGAAATCTTAAAAGATAAAGTAAAGCAAATGTTGTTGTCCAAACATTTCCTTACTTTCAATGATGTCTTGCAGAATTACGAAGCGTGGAACAAGTTCTTAGTGTTCCGAGTCATGTTTATGACTGCGATGCATTCCCCTGATTATCGACAAAGGGTTGAGATGATGAACATCCTAGAGTGAATCTATAATCCATCACCTTTGTACATGGAACAAAGATGAACAGGTGCCTCAGGAATCTACTATATAGCTGCCCACCGGTTTGCATACCTTCAAACCAACCTAAAGAGGATCAAGTGGTTGGAAGAGCTAAAAGTCATGAAGCTGTTCATTTTTGTGGAGGCTCACATAAATTAAACTTTACATATTCGAGGTCGAAGGGTTGAAGTAAACTCATATGTATATGAGGAAGTGACTCGTGTAATCCCCGCTGACAGGATTAAAGTGTTGGGGCGCCATGAGAAGAATGGGTTCCAAAGGAAAGGATACCCTGAACTTCCAATGACTTACCGATTCCTGAAGATCCATGACCTGAAACCATACTATTATATAGTTCCTGTAGATAAATGTAATACAACATTATTCTCCCCAAATTAAATGTAAACAGTTGGCTTATCATCCCAAGACATGTTGTATTCCGAAAGGGCTATGCCCATATAAATACAATAAGACTTCTTTTTATCAATGTATATTCCATCATTGAGAATTGATAAGAAGTTGAGTTGTTAGATTGCTTGATTGATAGTTGAAATCAAAATGAAATATGAATCGATTAATAAAGAAACTGTTATCCAGGCACAACCCCAAGTATAGGTTCCCAGTTCGCCTCCTACATCAAGTACTGCTGTAATCCAAGAGAAGAAGTTTCTTCTCAAGCAGATTAAGCCGCCCGAGTTTGACGGGAGAGGCAAGTCCATCCAAGAAGATGCTGAAATTTGGATTGAATCCATGGAGGATTACTTTGAAGCAGCCGGTACTGCACCCGCCAATCAGGCTATGCTCCCCAAGCTGAAGCTCATCGGCAAAGCCAGGCTTTGGTGGAAGCAATGGTGCAGGGATCAAGGGATCGCGGAAGGATTCGTTACCTGGAAGAAGCTGAAGAAAGCCGTGCAGGGAAGATACTTACCACCTGCATATCGCACGCAAAAAATGAATGAGTTCTACGAGCTAAAACAGTTGGGACTCACTCTTGATGCATACTATTTTAAATTTGTCTCACTTCTTAAGTATGCACCATAGATGGACATGACACAGCAGGTGTCTAAAATTTGTGTTGGTTTAAACCCACTAGTGAATACCCGTCTCGAATCTATGCATACATCAGATCTTCAGGACGCACTCATTCGAGCTGCCCCTATAATTCAAGAGGTGCAGGCTAGACTAAGGGGTAACAAAACTTGGTCTTATAATGACCCAAACAGAGGAGCATTCAGGCCTCAAATGAAGAGAATTCAAGGTCAGAATCAGGGACAAAGAAAGAAAGCAAGAACTAATAACGTCAACAACCTTGTTCCTACTCAAAGCAATGGTCGAAACCTCCGTTGTTTCCATTGCAACGAGCCTGGTCACTTCAAGAGGCAATGTCCCAAACTTGGAGGAGGACATTGCCAAGAACCTTTCCAAGGAACGGGCCGTGGTCACGGAGCCACTAACGGAGGCAGAGGAAGAACCGCCTGCGTTGCCAATAGGCAAATGTGCGAAGAAGAAGAAGATCCGACTATGGAAGTAGAATTTGGGCAAAAGTCCATGCCGCTCTTCACAAGAAAGGCCTGAATCTCCAAATCTCGGTGATTCAGACACCGTCGGACTATCAAGGTAAAATTTTTAAGACCTTGATTGATTGTGGCAGTACGCATTCCTTTATCTCACCAGCTTCTGCAAAAAGATTAGGAATAGCCACATTAGAAGCACCTACCTTGCTTGTGGAATTAGCAAATGGTCGTGAGGTTACTTGTACCAGGCAAATTGCTAAGGTGGAATTCTTTCTGGGAGGGAAGACGACTTCGGTCAAATTCAAAGTCATGAGCCTAGGTATCCATGAGTGTCTACTCGGAATGGATTGGCTTAAACCTAATGGCGCCCACATTCATTGTGGAAAGGACCAAGTTTCATTTCGAAACTCTGAAAGGGAATTAGTAACAACTCAAGGTGAGGCTGGAAATCCAAAAATCCAATTGGCCAAAGCATCTTGGATCATAAAAGGAGTCAGAAAAGGATTATCTGTCTACTTGATTAAGCTCAACAAGTTAGATTAGAAGCAAGAGTCTAGTGAAGGACCTTCTTGGCTAAAGGAATACGCGGATGTATTTCCTGAAGAGTTGACAGAACTTCCACCTCAAAGAGAAGTGGATCATGAGATTAAGCTAGTACCAGGAGCTACGTCAATTGCAAAGAGACCTTATAGAATGTCCATACCAGAAGCAATTGAGCTGAAGGAACAACTCAAGCAACTTCTAGATCATGGCTACATCCGTCCTAGCAATTCACCATGGGGAGCTCCATTACTATTCTAGAAAAAGAAAGATGGAACACTTCGACTATGTATTGATTATCGAGGGATGAATCAATCAACTGTCAAAAACAAGTACCCTATTCCTAGAATAGATGAGATTCTTGATCGTCTTTAGGGTGTAAAGATCTTCTCCAAGATTGATCTCAGGTCGGGTTACTATCAGATAAGGATCAAGGAAGAAGATATCCCCAAGATGGCCTTCAATACAAGATATGGACACTTTGAGTTCCTAGTTATGTCATTTGGGCTTACAAATGTGACTACCACCTTCAACAAGTTAATGGAGGATATTCCCTCAATGACGATAGCATGGAGAGAAGCGAGGGGTGGCTGTCGGTGTCTCATCAGGGCAAGGAGGTGGGTGCACAATGGCTAAGCTTTGTGCTGCCTCTACACTTGAATCGAGTGTGATCTCCTTAGGCTCCCTCTCAAAATACTCTAGTTGTGGCCAAGATCACTGTCCTCTTATATCTTAGTGCACAAAACATATATGGCAAATGCTGCATCACACTCAATGAGATCCATCATGGTGGGATGAGATGGGCATTGCTCTAGTGCAGAGATGCTACCCCACATGCATGAGGATTCAATTTATCACATTTACATGGCTTGATCTATCACGTAAACTATATAAGAAATCTATGGGGACCCATCTGAGAGTAGAGTTCGGACTAGAGCAGGTGAGAGGGTTTGCCGCATCACAAAACGATGCCACTATACTAGAGCTAGGGTCTATGACAAAAAGTGAGCTCTCTAGACTTAAGGTCACACAAAACCTAGGGTATATCTGGTCTCCTATGTGTGCATAACGTGTGGAGCTAATCCATGCGGCGAAGGCGGGAGTGGTAGCCATGGCCTACAAAGAGAGAAGGAAGGAGAGCACAAGTGTAGAAAAGTAGAGAATGAAAGTGAAAATGAGTTTGGAGTTATAGCTTTTATGTATCTAGGGTTTTTAATAAAGGTTCTTTTTTAACCCTAAAGTTTCAAATTAAAACTCTTACCTTAGTTTCTTCATTTCAATACTTTAAAGTCACCATTAAAATTACTGATACAGACAAACACTTCGGTCTACATTATTATATCCTTGAATATACTTGGATCATTGAGTATATTCAAGTCCAACTACAGAAAGTATAGAAATTTTTAAAGAAAATAAATCTAAAATACCTTTAAAATCCGTTGGATTCAATTTAATATTTAAATTCAAGAAATGAGTAGAAGAGATAAGCTATAATATATCATTATGCAAAGACAATATTGCATAGATTATAAAAAAAGCTGGTTGTTACATGTCCAACTAATGTGTTAGATAATTAAATAACTAAAACAACTTGAAAAAAGTGCGGAGGATGGGCCATAGGTCCGTCCTACGGATGGGTGGTCCCGGTTGACCGGGAACTTTTCTCAAATCACGAGGAACAGCGGGATGATCGTCAAATGACACGAACAACAAAAGTGTTGACCTAGAGCTATGATTAAACCCGATTTACGCTGTTTTAGGGGAATGGAATGGGACTATGCTTGATGGTGGCAGAGAGGTTGAGCTTTGCATCCCTCTCGTTTCCCATTCTCCTTGAACCAAGTGCAGCGTGAATCCGCTTCAGACCTGGCGTTTCTGCGTAAAGTAGTTCGCTTGGGTCCGACGCTAGTTGCTGTTAGGAAATGACCAATCAGGAAAACCTTATTTTAGGTTGATCCTAAGTGGGAACGGCCGAAATACTTCCGTTACATGGAAGACGTGGAAAGCCCTAGCTCGCAAACCCCATAACATTCCATGGGAGTGCCGGGCGGAGCTTTCTGGACATCCTTTCCGAGGGACTACTAAGACATGTCCTGGATGATACTAGTGGACACGTTACAGTTGGTATCAGAGCTGACCAACAACAAAATTGTTTTTATGAAATCTTAATAAGATGAAGTAAAGCAAATGTTGTTGTCCAAACATTTCCTTACCTTCAATGCTGTCTTGCAGAATTACGAAGCATGGAACAAGTTCTTGGTATTTCGAGTCATGTTTATGACTGTAATGCATTCTCCGCTTTATAGACAAAGGGTTGGGATGATGAACATCCTGGAGGAGATCTATAATCCATCACCTTTGTACATGGAACGAAGATGGACGGGTGCTTTAGGAATCTACTATATAGCCGCCCACCGGTTTGCTTATCTACAAACCAACCTAAAGAGGATCAAGTGGTTGGAAGACCTGAAAGTCGTGAAGCTGTTCATTTTTGTAGAAGCTCACGTAAACTCAACTTTACATATTCGAGGTCAGAGGGTTAAGATGAACTCATATGTATATGAGGAAGTAACCTGTATAATCCCCCCCAAGACAGGATTAAAGTGTTGGGCCGCCATGAGAAGTATGGATTCCAACGGAAAGGATATCCTAAACTTCCAATGACTTACTAATTCCTAAAGATCCATGACCCAAAACCTTACTATTATACAGTTCCTGTAGATAAATGTAATATAATGTTGTTCTCCCCAAACTAAATGTAACAGTTGGCTTATCATCGCAAGAAATGTTGTATTCAAAAGAGCTATGGCCATATAAATACAAATAAAGACTTCTTTTTATCAATGTATAATTGTGCATAAGAGTTGATAAAAAGTTAAGTAGCTGCATTGTTTACGTGATAGCTGATTAAAGATGTAATATAAATCAACTACGATTATTGTATAATAACGTTAAGAAAACCTTTATTCAGGCACAACCCCAGGTATAGGTTCCTAATTCGCCTCCTACATCAAGTACTGCTATGATCCAGGAGAGGAAGTTCCTTCTCAAGTAGATTAAGCCACTCGCGTTTGACAGGAGAGGTAGATTCGTCCAAGCTGATGTTGAAATTTGGATTGAATCCATGGAGGATTACTTCGAAGTAGCCGGTACTGCACCTGCCAATCAGGCTATGCTCACCAAGCTAAAGCTCACCGGCGAAGCCAGGCTTTGGTGGAAGCAATGGTGCAGGGATCAAGGGATCACAGAGGGATACGTTACCTGGGAGAAGCTGAAGAAAGCTGTGCAAGGAAGATATTTACCACCTACTTATCACACGTAGAAAATGAATGAGTTCTACGAATTAAAACAGGTGGGGCTCACGCTTGATGCATACTACTCTAAATTTGTCTCACTTTTTAAGTATGCACCGCAAATGGACATGACACAGCAGGTGTCTAAATTTTATGCGGGATTAAATCCACCAGTAAATACCAGTCTCGAATCTATGCGTCCATCAGATCTTCAGGATGCACTCATTTGGGCGGCGCCTATAATTCAGAAGGTGCAAGCTAGACCAAGGGATAACAAAACTTAGTCTTATAATGACCTGAACAGAGAAGCATTTAGACCTCAAATGAAGAGAGTTCAAGGTCATAATTAGGGACAAAGAAAGAAAGCAAGGAGGAATAACGTCAACAACTTTATTCCTACTCAAAGTAATGGCCGAAACCTCCGTTGTTTCCACTGCAACGAACTCGGTCACTTCAAGAGGCAATGTCCCAAGCTTGGTGGAGGCCATCGCCAAGTGCATTTCCAAGGAACAAGTCGTGGTCAAGGAGTCGCTACCCGAGGAAGAGGAAGAACCGCCTGCATTGCCAATAGGCAAATGTGCGAAAAAGAAGAAGAGGAAGATCCGACCATGGAAGTAGAATTCGAAAAGGCGACAGTCCATGCTGCTTCACACAAGAAAGGGCCGAATCGCCAGTTCTCGGTGATTCAAACACCGTCAGACTATCAAGGTAAAGGTTTCAAGACCTTGATTGATTGTGGCAGTACACATTCCTTTATCTCACTAGCATGTGCAAAAAGATTAGGAATAGCCACAGTAGAAGCACCTACCCTGCTTGTGGAATTGGCAAATGGTCGTGAGGTTACTTGTATCAGGCAAACTGCTAAGGTGGAATTCTTTCTGGGAGGAAAGAAGACTTTGATCAAATTAAGAGTCATGAATTTAGGTATCCATGAGTGTCTACTCGGAATGGATTGGGTTAAGCCTAACGACGCCCACATTCACTTTGGAAAGGGTCAATTTTCCTTTCGAAACTCTAAAAGGGAATTAGTCACAACTCAAGGTGAGGCTGGAGTGCCAAGAATCCAATTGGCCAAAGTATCTCAGATCATAAAAGGAGTCAGAAAAGGATTACCTGTTTACTTGATCAAACTTAACAAGTTAGATCAGAAGCAAGAGTCTAATGAAGGACCTTCTTGGCTAAAGGAATACGTAGACGTATTTCCTGAAGAGTTGACTGAACTCCCGCCTCAAAGAGAAGTGGATCATGAGATTAAGTTAGTACCAGGAGCTGCGCCAATTGCAAAGAGACCTCATAGAATGTCCATACCAGAAGCAATTGAGCTGAAGGAACATCTCAAGCAACTACTAGATCAGGGCTACATCCAGCCTAGCAGTTCACCGTGGGGAGCTCCAGTACTATTCCAGAAAAAGAAAGATGGGACACTTCAACTATGTATTGATTACAGAGGGTTGAATCAATCAACAGTCAAGAACAAGTACACTATTCCTAGAATAGATGAGCTTCTTGATCATCTTCAGGGTGCGAAGATCTTCTCCAAGATTGATCTCAGGTCAGGTTACTATCAGATAAGGATCAAGGAAGAAGATATCCCAAAGACGACCTTCAATACAAGATATGGGCACTTTGAGTTCCTAGTTATGTCATTCGGGCTTACGAATGCACCTGCCACCTTCAATAGGTTAATGCAGGATATCTTTAGATCATATCTTGATGATTTCGTGCTTCTCTTCTTCGACCACATTTTAGTCTATTCTAAACATGAAAAAGATCATGAAACCCAACTTCGGATTGTCCTTGAGACGATGAGGTCACATAAGCTGTATGCTAAAATGAAGAAGTGTGCATTCTTCAAGCGCCAGATTGAATATCTGGGATTCATAGTATCAGCAGAAGGAATCTCAGTGGACCCACAGAGATGTGCTTGAGTGGCCAATACCAACATCCATCAAAGAGATATGCAGCTTTCTTGGATTGACAGGATGGTATAGGGTCTTCATAAAAAACTATGCTTTGATTGCAGCACCTCTGACGGACTTACTGAAGAAGCAAACTTCCATTGCATGGTCAACTCCCGAATAAAATAGCTTCGACAAATTGAAGCATAGTTTGGTATCAGCACCTATTCTAAAACTTCCAGACCTCAATAAGGAGTTCAAGGTAGTAACTGATGCTAGCATTCTTGCCTTGGGGTGTGTACTTATGCAGGAAGGTCATCCAGTAGCATACTCTTCAAGGAAATTGAAGAGTCATGAAAAGAATTAAGCTATGCATGATCTGGAATTGCTAGCTTTCATCCATGCTCTAAAGATTTAGAGACACTACCTGTTGGGTAATAAGTTTACTCTAGTAACTGACCATAAGAATCTCAAATGGATCTTTACCCAAAACGAGCTCAACATGAGGCAACGTTGGTGGATTGAAGTGTTGGAGGAGTATGACTTTGAAATCAAGTACCGACTAGGAAAAGAGAATGTAGTTGCCGATGCACTCAGTCGCAAGGCATTCCTAAATTCCCTAATCTTGCAGAATCCATCAATAGCCAGATCTCTAGCTACAAAAGTATATATGCTAAATAACCCTATACTTGAGTTAGCTAGAGAGGAAGCATGCCATGATCCAGCCTACCAAACAATGCTAAGGGAGATCTCTATCAAGGATCAGAATCAAAAATTGCAGGCTAAGTAT